>NC_143487.1:15498000-15763817 GCF_027475165.1 Benincasa hispida | reverse complement strand
TACAGTTATCGGAGGTTTTGATAAGTCCTTTGAAAAATATATATGCACATTTTTATTGAAGGTTAATAAAAACCTTTGAGAAAGATATACATTTATTGAAGGGATTGGAAAAACCTTTGAGAAATATGTACCTTTTATTGAAGGTTAATAAAAACCTTTGAAAAAGATATATATTTATTGGAGGTTTTGAAAAAACTTTTGAGAAATATGTAGTTTTTATCGAATGGTAATAAAAACCTTTGAGAAAAACATACATTTATCGGAGGCTTTGATAAGTCCTTTGAAAAATATACACCTTTTATTGAAGGTTAATAAAAACCTTTGAGAAAGATATACATTTATTGGAGGTATTGGAAACGCCCTTGAGAAATATATGCTTTTTATCGAAGGTTAATAAAAACATTTTAAAAATATACACATTCATCGTAAGGTATTGGAAAAGCCTCTGATAAATATCTAATTTTTATCAAATGTTAAGAAAAAACTTTGAAAAAGATATAAATTTATCAAAGGTATTGAAAAAACCTTTGAGAATTATGTACTTTTTATCCATAATAAAAATCTTTGAAAAATATAAATATTTATCGGAGATGTTTGAAAAATCTTTGATAAATATATACTTTCTTTTGAAAGTTATTTCAATACCTTTAAAAAAAGATATATATTTATCGAAGGACTTTAAGAACCTTTAAAAATATGTTATCCTTTATCGAAGGGTTTTAAAACACCTTTGAGAAATGTAACAATGTTATCATTTATCAAAGGATTTCAGAAAATCTTTGAAAAAATTTATACTTAATAAAATTATTAAAGATAAGATTTATTTTTATAAAAAATATATATTAACATTTATCAAAGGTCGTTAAAATACTTTTGGAAATACTTACTTTTATCAAAGGTTAGTAGAAACCTTTGAGAAAAATATGCATTTGTAATAATTTAGAAAAGAAAAAAAGAAAAAAACCTCTAGGGTTAATTTTTGTGGGTTCGTGAACACATTCTTCAGTTTACCATATTCTCCATCATCTATGGGTAAGCTCTCGAGTTTGTGAATACATACAAAAACCTCTAGGCATGGTTCAATTCTCACTTTCAATTCTCAATTATTGTGATTTATTTCGTGGTTCTTCATTGTTTTTTGTTGCACAAGTGAAATCGATCTTTTCTCCTATTTTACTCTTAATTATTTTTCTTCTTTTCGAAATTCTATATAGTATCAAGAATGATTACTGTATATACTCTTACTTGAGTTACAGTTATTGCTTCATCTCATTGTGATTGATTTTGTTGTTCGTCCTCGTTCTTGGTTGCACTTACATTGGTGAAATCGATATGTTTCTCCTATTCTATTCTTAATTATTTTTCTTCATTTCAAAATTATATATAGTATCGAGACATGATTCCTGTATATAAGGTTATTTTTGTTTACAGTTCTGCTTCATTTTTTTGCGATTTATTTCGTGGTTCTTCCTCCGCCTTCTCTTCTATCATCTCCTCCACCGTCTCCTCCGCTCTGTTTGTTCTGCCTTTTCTTCGAATCTTTGCACTATTTGTTCCGCTACTAAGCTTCGTTTTGTTTGCTCTGTTCCAGCTCCATCGAGCCATTCCATCACTTTCAGGCTCAAGCTCTGATCTCCGCTCTTAGGTTCACAAGCAGCTTCGCCAAGCCATTCCATCACTTTCAGGTTCGCAAGCAGCTCTTACATTATCAACCATTCTTAGTTTTATTTATGTCACATAAAAACTGTCTAAATCGCATCTAGTTTATGAAAGGTTTATATTCTCAAATACAAATGCTTACCAGAATGTTCTTTTGTGATATTTCCTCTGTGAACTCTAATGGAGATTTTTATTTCAGTAGACGTATGCTTTTATGATTGTATGGATCAGAATGTTGAAGAAAGTAATGTTGGATGCATGCGTTTGTAAGGTTATAAGGTGAGAAGGCAACTATAAGATGAGAAGGCAACCATGGTTTGTAAGGTTGGACGCATGATTGGCCGAAGTATTGGCAAGAGACATTTCCAAGAGTTGCTCATGCATTGGGTATGCGTGAGCAAGAACAGAGAAAGTGAAATGTTGAGCATAAGGCATTGGGCAGACAATCGTGTAACAAATGAGCAGAGCTATACGATGAGGTAGACGATCGTGTAGGTGGACGCTGGACGATCGTGTAGCAATGCAGGGAGCTAAACGATGAGGTAGGTGATTGTATAGCAATGCGTGGAGCTAAGCGATGCGCTAAACGATCGTGAAGATGCACGCGACGTTAAACAATGAGGAGTGACGCGTTAGATGATCGGGCTACATGATAGACAAAGTACTACATGATCAGTGAAAGCGCTAGACGATAAGCGTAGAAGCTGGACGATAGCGCTAGACAATAGCCATGTTGCACTAAACGATGAGCAGACGCGCTACACGATAGGCGGAATACTAAGCGATGGGCGTTGGGCGATAGACACAAGCGCTAGGCGATGACGTTAAGCAATAGGCAGATGCGTTCGACAATAAGACGTCAGCGCTAAACGATGGAGGTAAACGATGAGTGCAGTAGCTAAACGATAGGCTATGCGCGAGATCGTTGAGAGCGAGATTGTTTACTAAACGATTGAGCTACACGATGGGCCGCTGGAGTTAAGCGATAGATGCAAGAACTAAATGATGGGGTGGGGTATGACATGTTGGGATTGTGAAACCAATGGCTATCATCTTTCTGTTTCTGGATGGAAGTAAAATCTGAATGAATGCTTTCTCCTGTGACCCTTTCTTTTCACAATGGACCAATTGATGGCGGGAAATTAGAAGCCAATTTTACTCGACAACCAAAATCTTGTGGATGCGGTATGCGATGCATGTTCCTAAGATATGAGTTGATAGTCATGCGTCGATGATCATGCGTTGGAATGATATTGCGTTAATGAATATATGTGATGATGATAACTTGTAGAAATACAAGTTATTTATGCCACCTTATCTATATATTGCGGCCAAAAGTTAGTGAATATGTGCCGATTGTATGAAAATTAGTCTTGTATTACAATAATTATAAATGTTTGCAATTACACCCACTAACACCATAAAGATGGAAGACAAGCCAAATTTTGCTCTATTTTGAAGGAGACCAAGTCATCGTTTGTGCTCAAGGCTCACGAGAAACTGATCAACGTATTTCTGTCACATTGCGCGTGTCAGTCAACAATGAAGAGACGATTACCGCAATGACGGCGTAATACGATAGTCGATCCAGAGCAGTATGCAACTGCATGCAGTAATATAAACAACATCGCATGTGAATCCATGATCAAAAGATGCAGCTGTGCAACGCAAAAGCGGAGGATTGAGACACGTGTACAACTAACGGTTGTGTAGAATTGACAGTCTGATTGCATAACAGAAGGAATAATATCCCTCCATCTTCGGAATTACCATGACAATCAAGTGGGGACCACAAGGTCGGAGTCAAAGATCTGCACCTATAAATACCCCATTGATTTCAGAGAAAAAGGAATGCTACGAGATACGGGATAAATGCTGCAAAACTGTTGAGAGAAAAGGCTAAGCTGAGTGCTTAAGTGAAGAAATCCGAGAAGAAGACGAGATAAGGCCGAGAGGTGAATCTCAGATCTAATCTACCAAACACCCGATTGAAAGCTCTGTGCAAAAATCCCTGCTATCGGTGGAGCAAGCCTGATAGGGAAGCTCTTCCTACCATCTAATCCATCTTATCCAGCAAGCAGATCTCCATCGAATCAGTGCCAAGACATTGGCACTTGTTTGTATCTGTTCTATCTCTTTCATCGTTGTATTTCACTTTCTCATTCTCTTTTCATTCACACCATGTATCAAACGCTTAATAGAGATATTAAATGTTTTGATAGCTTTCATTTATCATTTTCTGTCTATTTCCGTTCACCAGTCAATCACTTTCTTCATGATGTCTTCTTAATTCCCTGATAAGCAATATGAATTAACTAAGTACTTAATCTGTGTTCAAGATATAAAATACGTTTAGCTAAGGCATGCTAGACAACATCTTCACCTGTGAGAGCAAAAGTGAAGATGCCATTCTGATCTATCGAGAGAAGGTTAGAAGAATGCGTTAACTAAAGCGACTAGTACTTACAGACATGGAAGCAACCTTACATTCAATACGTTTGTCTTTGTTTCACCACAGACATGTGGGAGCGCGACCGATCACTGAAAGTTGTATGCCAAGAGAAGAGCGGAACAACATTTGTAGCTTCAACGCAATTGAGAACTTGCGTTGTTTATATTATTTGTCTTTCTCTTTCTATTCTGTTCATAAGACTTGCTGCCGCATTCCACATCTTTGTACAACTTTTACAACCAGCCTTGACCCCAGCATCTTGTACATGAAGCCTGTATCTTGTATCATCTAGCTTAGGTTTATTGTATTTCATTTTATTATCGCATCTTTACTGCTTTACTTTATTTTATCACAATTTATATACCTGTACAACCACAATTTTAAAAATTGAAAACCTGGTCGCATATATCATGAACATTCCACAATAACCTAAATCAATCCCCGTGTTCGATCTCAGATCACACTGAGAAACTTGCGGTGGAATTACACTTGGTTCTATCGTAAGGAAACTTGTGACAACGCATGGCATACTACGTGAACACCCATCATTAACGCATATCTAGCGGTAGTATCGCATCATTTCGAGCATAGAACATCATCAATTATATCTATCAAAAACTGTGTTACAAGTTTATGGTGCCGTTGCTGGGGACTTGGTTAACAGTTTATTGTTTGAATATTTTTATGTTATGTGCGGGACAGATCTCTTTGTACTGACTGTTCAACGCAGAGAGCAATCTAACGGCTTATAAGTGCTAGAGTGATCTGGTAATTCTAAGCAGACCCAGAGATCAAGTGTATTCTTCAGTCAGAGTTCATCATGGCTAAATTAATTAGTGAAGAAGTATGGCTGATGAGAATGTGGCACCTTCTAGAAACCAGAGGGGAGATTTGCCAATGTAAGATCCTGTTTTTCTTGCTGCTGACTAGAACATCCCTATGAGGGAATATGCGGCACCAAATTTCTATAATTTTTCACCAGGAATATCAAGAACAGTAGTTGAGGGGAATGCAAGCTTTGAAAATAAATCCTATCATGCTTCAATTGATTCAGAATGTGGGACAATTTGGTGGATTACAAGGAGAAGACCCACACGCACATTTGACAAATTTTGTAGACATGTGTAGCACATTCTCCATGCCTGATGTAACTCAAGAAAGTCTTAAACTATACCTATTCCCGTACACATTACGGGAAGAAGAAAAGAGGTGGGCTCAAGCATTAGAGTCAGGTGAAATTAATGGATGGGAGCAGTTGGTTGTTAGGTTCATGAACAGATTCTTCCCTCCGTCTGTCAACGCAAAGAGGTGGAGGGAGGTTTTGAATTTCGAAAAAAAAGGGTTATGAAACCTTGAGCCTGCCTGGGTGCGATTCCGGTAGTTAGTGAAAAACTATCCGCATATCAGGATTCCTGACAGTATTTTGATGGAAACCTTTTACAATGGCCTCAACCAATCAACGCAAGCAGTTGTCGATGCCTCCGCAGAAGGAGGATTAATGAATAAGTCATATATGGAAGAGAAGAACATATTGGATCGCATCTCGCAGCATTCTGACGAATGGATTAATACCGGGCTTGAGATAAGAGGTCAGGAGCAAGAAAGAGTAGAAAGGGTCGATGTGCCAACGGATAAAATGAGCGCATTGGTCGAACAAATGACCACAATGACCTCACTCCTCCAGACGGTGGCTAATCAGTAGACTCTCTCTCAAGGAACAGCGCAGGTTAAGGCGGTGACTCATGAGTCCGCCATGGATTGCACTCAATAGAGAGAGGTACATCCGGTGACGTCTGCCCAAGGAATCAATAACCCATATATGCTATGTATGATAAGTCATGGGGCAACAACCATAACCCTGGTTGGGGGGGTCACCCAATTTTTGGTTTGGATGAGAATCTCAATCAGGAGAGCCATAGTTTCTATCAATTTAGTTATCAAGAGGATCGAGGCAACTCTCCAGTCTTCACTAATCCGGATTGTAGCCCAAGTGATTCACAAGGTACGCTACCCTGTGACCAACTGTTCGCATATGATACCTCTTTTAGTACCTCGTCTCTGGAGACATCATTAAAACATTATATTGAAAAGAGCGAGGCAATGAGACAATCACAAGCTGACTCTCTCAAAGAATTAGAAGATCAGATAGATCAGCTTGCGAGGGAATTAAAGAAGAAAGCACCTGGTACGCAGCATGGAAACTCAGGAGTGCCGAGGCCAAGAGGAAAAGAACAATGTCATGCAGTGACATTGTGGAGTGGCAGAACGACAACCCCTATTATTCCAAAAGTACCAGATGCGGTAACAAAAGTACCAGCAAATTTAACTGTTAATGATGACCAGTTACTGAATAACGGAAGCAGCCCCAGTTCAGAAGTAAGATCATCTACAAAAGATAAAGCTTCTCAAGACTTAAATTCTCAATCAACGCAACCTCCAACCAATGACACACAGCAAGCACAAGACCTCACCAAGCAGCAAAGTGAACAAGAAACACGGCAGGATCATCCACTTTTCCCGTCCAGGCTGAAAAAGAAAGACGACAGCAAGCAATTTCAGAGGTTTCTAGACATTCTCCGACAGCTACAAATTAATATTCCTCTGATAGAAGCATTAGAGAAGATGCCGAGTTATGTGAAATTTCTCAAGGATATTCTTGCCAACAAGAGAAAGATTAGGGAAAATGAAACAGTTGTACTAACATATGAGTGTAGCGCTCTATTTCAAAACAATCTCCCTACTAAAATGAAGGACCCTGGGACTTTTACATTGCCCTACACCATAGGAGGGAAGATGGTCGGGAACGATTTAGGGGCAAGCATAAATTTGATTCCCTTGTCAATTTTTAAGAAGCTGGACATCGACGAAGCAAGGCCAACCACGATCACATTACAACTAGCCGATAGATCAATAAAGCTTCCAGAGAGCAAGATAGAAGATGTTCTCATGCAAGTGGACAAGTTTATCTTCCCAGCAGACTTTGTTATATTGGATTATGAGGCCGATAGAGAAATTCCTATCATCCTGGGACGCCCATTTTTCGCCACAGGGCGAGCGTTAATCGATGTGCAAAAAGGAGAGTTGACCATCCGGGTCGATGATCAAGAAGTAAAATTCAACGTACTCAATGCGTTGAAGTACCCAGGAGATATAGAGAACTGCCAATATATCGAGGAGCTGCGGGGAGAACAGTGGCACGAACCCCTGAAGAAAATGGAGGAGGAGGATTTGAAGTCGGCGCAATGTTGGAGGAGGAATACGCCGCAATTCATATGGAATCTAATTTTGAACCGCTCAAGTTATCTGAACGGACATCGCAGCGATTAAGCCATCTTTAGAAGAGCCACCTGTGTTAGAGTTAAAGTCGTTGCCAGTACACCTAAAGTATGCTTACTTAAGAAGTAACGACTCATTACCGGTTATCATTTTTGCATCACTAAGTACGAAGAAAGAAGATGCTCTCATATGGATCCTAAGAGATAACGCAAAAGCATTAGGATGGACCTTGGCAGACATTCGAGGAATCAGTCCCTCCTATTGTATGCACAAGATCCGCCTAGAAGAAGGAAAGAATGGATCAGTAGAAAGGCAACGCCGCTTGAACCCTGCCATAAAGGAGGTTGTAAAGAAGGAAATACTAAAGTGGCTGAACGCAGGTGTCATCTACCCGATATCTGATAGAAATTGGGTGTGTCCAGTGCAATGTGTTCCGAAGAAAGAGGGGATAACAGTCATCGCTAATGACAAGAATGAATTGGTTCCCACAAGGAAAACTACGGGGTGGAGAATCGGCATGGATTATCGCAAGATGAATTTGGCTACTAAAAAGGATCACTTTCCACTCCTTTTCATTGATCAGATGTTAGACAGACTTGCAGGGAATGAATTTTTCTGCTTTCTTGATGGCTATTCAGGGTATAACCAAATAGCAAGTGTGCCGGAGGACCAAGACAAGACAACCTTCACGTGCCCATTTGGTACGTTTGCATTCCGACGCATGCCATTTGGACTCTGTAATGCACTAGGCACTTTTCAACGATGCATGATGGCAATATTCTCAGATTACTTGGAGAAGTCAGTCGAGGTATTCATGGCTGATTTCTCAGTCTTCGGCGGTAATTATGACTCTTGTTTGTATAACCTTGAAAAATTTTTGAAGAGATACGTGGCAACAAATCTTGTTTTGAACTGGAAAAAATGCCACTTTATGGTGGAAGAAGGAATAGTTTTAGGTCACAAAATCTCCAAGGTAAGATTGGATGTTGACCAGGCAAAAATCGACGCAATTTTCAAATTACCCCCACCTGTGAACGTAAAAACACTTAGGAGCTTTTTGGGACACGCGAGGTTTTATAGAAGATTTATTTGCAACTTCTCTCAGATCGCAAGACCCTTAAGTACACTTCTTGAAGCTGACCGCGAGTATAATTTTGATGATGCCTGCACCTAAGCATTTAACACATTGAAAGATGCACTCATCTCAGAACCCATTTTGATTGCGCCCGATTGGACGTTACCATTCGCCCTGATGTGCGATGCCAACAGATATGTTGTGGGCGCAGTCTTGAGTCAGCACAAGGATAAGGTGTTGCATTCTATTTATTATGCGAGCAAAACACTGAACGACGCGTAGGATAACTATACGACCACAGAAAAGGAAATGCTCGCAGTGGTATTTGCACTGGAGAAGTTCCGACAGTACTTAATCGGAACAAACGTGGTGGTGTATATGGATCATTCTGCGATTAAGTATTTAATGATGAAGAAGGATGCAAAACCGAGGCTGATACAGTGGGTGTTGCTCATGCAAGAGTTCGACCTAGAAATCAAAGACTGTAAGGGCACCGAGAACCAAGTCGCAGATCATTTGTCAAGATTGGAAAACTGCGAGGTTCAAGGGACACAAAAAGATATTGAGGAAAGATTCCCCAATGAGCTACTGATGGCAGTAGAAATTGATGTTCCCTAATATGCGGACATAGTAAACTTCATAGTTTGCGGTCAACTACCGGATGATTATACATACCAGCAGAAGAAGAAGCTAAGACATGATGCCAAATTTTATTTCTGGGACGATTCCTTCTTATATCGACAAGGACCTGATCATATAATACGTCGATGTGTGCCTGAGCATGAAGCCAAGCACATTTTAGAGCTCTGTCATGAGTCCCCATATGGAGGACATTTTGGGGGGCAAAGGACCGCAGCAAAAGTCTTACAGTGCGGCTACTTTTGGCCAACACTGTTTAAGAATGCCCACGCCCATGTTGTGCAATGCGACAGGTGTCAAAGGACAGGGAATATGTCTAAAAGAAATGAAATGCCATCGACATCAATCTTAGAAGTTGAATTATTTGATGTTTGGGGAATTGACTTCATGGGTCCATTTCCACCATCAGAAAGTCATCAATATATTCTGGTTATGGTAGATTATGTATCGAAATGGGTTGAGGTCATCGCATGTACCAAGAATGACACGGCCACTATGGAAAAATTTCTGAAGAAGAACATTTTTGCTCGATATGGGATGCCTTGGGCCTTAATCAGTGATGAGGGCTCTCACTTTATCAACCGCATAATTGCCAACCTGTTGACTAAATTCAACGTCAGCCATCAAGTTGCAATTACTTATCACCCACAGACTAATGGGCAGATAGAGATTTCTAATAGAGTGATCAAAACTATCTTGGAAAAGATAGTTAATATTGCCAGGAGGGATTGGTCACCCAAGCTTGATGAAGTACTATGGGCTTACAAGACCACCTACAAAACACCAATTGGCATGTCTCCGTACGCCCTGGTCTTCGAAAAAGCTTGTCATCTGCCGCTGGAGTTGGAACATAAGGCGATGTGGGCATGCAAGAAGCTGACATTTGATTTAGCCGGTGTGGGGAAAGTTCGAAAGCTGCAATTGAATCAGTTGGTCGAGTCCGAAGGGATGCCTATGAAAATGCTAAGATATACAAGGAGAAAACAAAGAAATGGCATGATGACCGAATAAACGACCGTACATTCACCGAAGGTCAGCAGGTATTATTATTCAACTCGCGTTTGCGATTATTTCCAGGAAATTTGAAGTCTCGCTGGTCTGGGCCATTCCGAATCAAGACAATATTTCCTCACGGTGCAGTGGAACTAACAACTTTAGATGGAAAAAGTGCATTCAAAGTCAATGGTCAACGGATTAAGTCCTACTATAGAGGCAACTTCGATTGACACATGGACACCATTGATTTGGGCAAGCAGGATTAAACCGCTTGCAGGAAAAGCGATTGCGGCAACTCTAAGAACTTCTTTCAATCGACCTTCCTATCTATGAAGATTATGCTGTATCTAAGAAAATGTGGAGATTTATTGAAATTCCTTGAATCTTTTGCTGGCGCTTCGAACAACCTAGTACGGGGTTCTCACTAGTAAGGTTTAGAGTAGTGCGATATATAAACTCTCTAACCTAGAGGCGCCGTTTTTTTTTTATGTAATTCTGAAAACATTCTCTCGAAATAATATTGTTTTTCCTCTACCCGTGGACGTAGCTAACACACTGTTAGTGAACCACGTATATCTGTGTGTCGATCTTCTCTATCTCTACATTCCTTTTTGTTTCTTTAATTGTCGATTTCGCAACATGGTTTATTGGGTATGAGACTAAATGCTTATAGCTTCTTTGTGTGGTTTCTTTGTTCGATCAATTGTGTTTTATATTAGATGAATGCTATCGACAGTGGCACTGTAAATCCGGTGGTCCTCGAGTCGATCTATGGAGAAGATTATTATCTATGAAGAACAAATTTGGTTTTATTGACGAAATTATCGTGCATTCAAGAGAATTCTTGAATTCTTGTATTTAATGTGATTTTTGTCTATGTTTTTTTTCGATTTTACCCATGCAATATGGTAAATTAAGAAGCGATTTCAATGTAAGAATGCTCTATGACTTACGAATAGTTAACAATCTAGTCAAGAACAGCAGCTCCAATTGTTTTCGGTACCCAATTAAAAGTAAGGAGCGTTTCATTTGCATTAAGTACAAAATTCAAGGGCGGATATATATTATCCGAGGAAGGCAGGATAATCTCTTTAGAACCTTAATTCAGATATTCGAAGCTTAATAATGCAAGCTCTATTAAAAGTGAAACATCTTCTTTTCTGCATGTTGCATAATAAGTCTACTTTGAAGACGTTGTTAAAGGTAGAATCTCTCGTGGACTTCATATTCTTGATATCTTTTGTTGTTAATAGTAATTCATTTGTACTTGCTCGTCTATTTACATTCAATTTCCCTCAACTTGAATGAAAAATTTACAGGACGACCCTATGCCACACATTAAAGGCCATAAGTCTACATTGATATAGCTAGCACATCAAGTCAAACCTAGCCCAAAAATATTCACTCTAGCAAATTTAGAGATCCTTTATCACACATTAAAGCCCATAAAATACCAAGTAGTTACAATAATTATTACAACCCAAGAGGAAAAACGGATGTCAAAACCGAAATTATCCATTTTAGCACACACAACATTCATCACATGAATCAATACCCATCATATGCATAAATTAACATTGAGTACTTTAAGAATGCTCTGATACCAATTGATGGAACAAACACATGCGCAGTGGAAGAAAAAAAGATATAAAGTACTCTAATTATATTAATTATAAAGGTAAGCACGTATGCAATCAAACATTAGGTTAAATATATCGTATATGTATTTAGGTTAATTATTACAAACCAAGAGGAAAAACGAATGCCAAAACTAAAATTATCCATTTTAGCACACACAATATTCATCACATGAATTAATGCCCACCATATGCATAAATTATCCAAAAATTGAGTACTATAAGCATGCTCTGATACCAATTGATGGAACAAACACATGCGCAATGGAAAAAAAACGGATCTAAAGTACTCTAATTAGATTAATTATAAAGTTAAGCACTTATCCCAATTTATGTGAATCACAATTCATAATCTTAATATTTAAATCTTATTTAAATATTTCCTATTTTCTCTCTCTTTATGTTTAATTCACAATTAAACATTAGGTTAAATATATCCTATATATTTATCGCTTTGCTCCAAAAACTGAATTTAAACACTTCAATTCGTTCGTCACACTATTCTAAGGTTTAGTCCGATATGAGCTAGTATGGGGACCTCATGGACCTACAGATCATGGGCTCCAATGATCCACAATTAATAGGCTAAACTCTTTAACCTAATTAACCACCATTCGTTAACTACCGGGTCACTCCACTAAAGCCCAGTAGTTACACTCCTTTCACTGTAGATATATTATGTCCACTCTGAAGGAACCCTAAACCCTTAACGAAGAGCATCCATGAGTGCGTTCGGATCTTTTCGATTTCATGTGACCGAAATACAACACATACATTCTAACAGACAATTATGCAATTTACACTAATTAACAGGATGCTTTGATAAATAAACTACAAGGGACTGAGTTCACATACCAGTTGAAGACTCTCTTCAATCTCGAACTCAACGCAGCAGAAGAACCTCTACGAACTCTATCGGCCAGCAAATCAGTCGGCTACAACAGCAAGAAAAAGCACGAGCAAGTAGAAGCGGGGACGACACCACCAGTTGGAGCCCTTGGTATTCTCGGAGTGAAAATCCAAAGTGTGGTCTTTGGTAAATTTGGTAGAGGTCAGAGGAACGGGCTGATCGTGTAGACGATAAGCAAGTGGGAGAGTAAGCTATCGTATAGCAGGGATGCTTATCGTTTAGACGAAGCTACACGATCGTGTAGGTTTTACTAAGCAATCGTCTAGTAATAGGTAAACGATCGTTTAGAAAACGCGACATGCTAGGCGATCGTTTAAGATAGCTAAGCGATCGTTTAGAGAAAGGCGTGCGATCGTTTAGACGTAGGTGTGTGATCATTTAGACGATGAGACTCTATCGTATAGGCTCTCAACTAGGCGACAGATACTTTTTCACATCGATTGCGATTTTTTCGAAATTTTTGCAAAATGAAACAAATTTTTATTTTATTCTTCGGTTACAATAACCAACTACGGATTCTCCCACCAACGTATGATCGATGAGAGGTTTTTGGCCAATTATCATATAATTAACCAATTTAATTAATAAATGAATATAATCATATACCGTAAAGTTTGATATCATATATCTACTATAGTAATTTCTCATCTACTTGATATAAATCATATTTATATCTAATTTTCTCCAAAAAAATGTATCTTATATACTTAGTCAATTATATCATATATAATTAACCAGTTCAATTATATCATATACAATCGAACTCCCTCTTGTCAATTTGAACATTTCAAACTAACTCAAATACTGATTCTCGACTTTATCCAAGCTACCTAGGGGACCTTATGGACCTGTGGCTCGAAGCTCCAACGATATGTGAATAACTACCTAAACTCTTTAGCCACGAGATCCACCATCCGTTAACTACTAGGCCTTCTACTAAAGACCAACAACTGAACTCTTCTTACCACAGATATATTTCTATATCCATCGGATATAACCAATCATGAGTACGATGACCCTTCACAAATGCTTGTAAGTACAGTTGGGCCAATTTACCGTTTTGCCCCTGTAGTTACATCTCAGTTCTTAGGTACCACTGATTCCTCTAATGAACAATACTACATAGTCCAACTATGTGTGAACACCTCTCGGGCCAATAGAAGGTGTATGGCGCCACATCGTTCAAGCTCTAGAATCAGCCTTTAAGAGAGCTATCTATCTACTTGTCCTTGCCTCGGGGAAGGTGTGAATTCCATCTTGTGTAGCTGAGTTCCCAACTCCCAAATCAGACGAATCCCCAAAATGGTAGGTTTGAATCGGCGACCTAGCCACTCGCACCCATATAAATCAAAGAACCGCCTTCAATGGCAGGAGTTCCCAACTCACTCAGGATTGAGATCATGTTACCTATGGTCATCCTAGTGAAGTGAAGTCTCTATCATGAACGGTATTATATAACAAGACATTAACACTTCGTGCTCAGGTTTTATACAAACTCTTTGTATAGGACGCCCCCGCTTACGTGTCCCCTACACGAATGATTAGAATCAGACCATCTGTGACAAGTCACAACATTTGTGACCATTCCATAAAAGCGGGCCACATCCGTAGCGTTACCAAGATAAGGTTTTCCTCCTATATCCATATAATATAGACCATTTTGGTTATCACTTAATGACATGATCCACTTGTATGTCACCACATACATGCTTAAGTTACATACAGATAACTAGGGATTTTATGTTTATTGGTTTGTGGTAAAGCAAATAAAACATACAACTGAGCAAAAACATGCGGTGAAATAAATATCATATATTATATAACACAAGCGTTCGTACAAACTGTTTACAAACTACAGGACATGAGACTTTAGAGCATCAACCCCAACACACTCGATATAACCATGATTAGTAAGTTAACCTTTTACAGGTTGTTCGTAATAATGACTGGGTCAAAAGCTGTTTTACCCCCAAGATTACATCTTGCTCCTTAAGTTCCACTGATTCTCTAATGAACAATTGGTTTGTGATCCAATCACTAAACTGAGTCTCTCTCAAGCCAATGAGAGGGTGGGGCCCCTTGTTCAAGACCTGGAATCAGCACTTAAAGGAAAAACCTCTCTACTATCCCTAAAAATGGGTAGGAGTGAATTCCATCTTGCACCCTATGTCCCCAGTTATCTACCAGGTCTTACCCTTGAAATGGGAGGCTTATTGAGCCTGCGTTGTTGAGCCAACCCTCACCTATGCAAATCTAAGGATAATCCTGAATAAACAGGTATTCATAGTTAGCTCAGGATTAAGGTCAAGTTACCTAGGTCATCGTTTTAAAATCATCAATCTTAAACAGTAAATAGTATTATAAAGTAAGAGTGACTTAATTCTTGGTCCGATCTTATACAAACTCATTGCATAGGACGCCCCCACTCCTCATGTCAATACATGAACGAATCATGATCACTTCATTTGTAGCACTTTACAACAAATTGTAACAACTTCAAAGTGTGCTGCAATCCGATAGTGTTACCAATTTAAGGTAACCTCCTTATTTATATCTTATAGACTGTTTTGGCTATTTACTGAACTTGATCCACTTTTATGTCTCCACATAAAGTTCATGTATTCAAATAATCGCCATAGATCTTTAATTTATTGGATTTAGACTTTACAAGTGCAATTCACATATTCAATAACAGTTTTATTGAATAAACGTCAATAACATCTTTATTGATAATAGAATATGTTTAACATTACAAACTACGAGTTTTAGGACATACAACCCAACACCAATAACTTGACAAATCGGTTGCAAATAACTCAACTTCATCAACATCAGCAATGTTCATTATTGAAGTGTGCACATATATCAAGAAACTTCATCTTCTCCTCTTTCTCCCTCCTTCCCTCCCTCAAATGTTTCTATTGACTCGACCATTGGCCATCACCAATGACCAACTGAACCTGATCCCCGCAAATTTCCTGTGCAGAATCTCCGCCTGATCCTCATGGGGAATTTCGCACGGATGGAAAATGAAATAGGTAAGCAGGATCAGCGACAGGGAAGCCTTCCCCGACCCACCCCGCCCCGTGGATATTTGTAGCCACAATAACCGATGTCTGCAAGGTGTCCTTTCTTTTCCATTTTGGTTTCGCTCAAGATTTGGACCTTATGACGTTTTTTTTTTTTCAATGGAAGAAGGAGAAGAGGAAGAAGAGGAAGGAGGTGAGGAAAAAACAATCATAGTCACTAGAATGTAAGGAGTGACTAGCAATAGAGATATTCATTTTTTTCATTACATGGTGAGGAATGGGGGACGAAGTGGAAGAAAAAAAATTATTTGTAAACTAAACGGAGAAGGAAAATATTATATTCAATTTATTATAATACCCTGCCCTCATTTGTTTCTTTTTTAATATATTATAATAATAATTGTTATGTTATTATTATATAAATATTATATTTATATTTCAAGTAACGTTGATGAATGGCCAAGATAATGACATGTTTGAATTGGATATTTAAGTTTAGATTATATATATGAATAATTTGAAAGGTAATTATTTCCTTATTCAAATTGTCCCTGAATCATATAAAAAAAATAGTGCTAATTTTAACTATTTAATTAAAACTTTTCAATATTAATTGTTTAAGATTATTGATTTTTTTATACAAAGGGGGAGGAGGGAATTTCACACAGTGAATTCGACTCGAGCAAATTTTTCATCAAAAATCCTGTCTTGATCCCTACAAAATTAAATGGAGAATTTTGTAGAGAAGAAATGGAGAGTGGGGACAAGAACACAATTGCCTTCTGGACATCTTTAGCTGACGACAACCATTATATGAGGAAGAAGATGAAGGAGAAGAATGGGGAAGTAAATGGGAAGGAAAAAAGGGGAAAAAAGGTTGAAATAATATATAACTTTTCATTTTAAAAAGAAAAATATCTTTTTCAAAAAAACTGATGTTACGTCAACTATTCGTAAATAATTTTAAAAAGGAAAATGAAATGAATAAAAACGCTACTAAATGTAAATCTCATAGTAAAATTGTTGAGTTTGAAAACTCAAAAACCTAAATGCAACTTAACTCAAATTTACTTTCTTTTTACTCAAAATAATAAGAAACAACATGTAATATTAACTAAAATGAACATAATGCAACTAGCATAATATATATTAACGACAAGATGTTTAAGTCTCAATTACACGTCAAGATATGGAAAACAGATAAAATGGGATAATTGGAAGCTTTTTCCTTAGTTCTTAGGCCCAAACCTATGACTTTATGGACCCAATTTTACATTCGACTCTTCCACTCTCTAGAGTTTTTGAATCTTATATCTCCCATCCTATTTCTACTCAAATGATTTTTAGTTTTTAAAGTACAACGCATTTCTTTTTATCCAAAGTAATTTCTCAGAGGGTCTTTATTTTGTGAGAATCGAGACCATTAAAATCTTTAGATACTTGAAATTGTAGACACCTAGAGATATAGAAATGTCTAACATCTTTAGATAAACAAATTTTTTTCAAGAAAATTTGTAAGGATGTCCCAAAACATTTAGATAAACATGCTGATTTGCAAGATTTATGTACGGATGGAAATAGGTAACAATTTGTTGAGAAAAATCCAGTTGACAGTTTTTATGAAGAACAAAGAAGAATCTGTAGATATCAATATCCACAGCCTCATTCTAATTAACATGGCTTACCCACCAATAACAATCTGCAATTCATTTTCAGTCAATTCCAAGTTATTACCAATTCCATTCCTCGAATTCTGATGACGAACCACCGGAACCCTACAAATCGGACAATTCGAATGAGAACTCAACCACATGTCGATGCACTCGACGTGAAACACATGCTTACACTTAGGCAAACTCCTCCCTATCTCATTCTCTTCAAACAAGCTCAAGCAAATGACGCATTCTAATCCAATCTTGCACTCCTTCTCCGACACGTAAATAAAAAGAGGGATTGCTGAAATCACCAAGGCGTCGAGTCCTTTGGTGGGAGAGCGAGTAGGTGGGGTGGTGTGGTCAAACGATATGGAATGAAAATGGTGCAACCGAGGTTGGCCTAGCACTTGAGAGACGGCGATAGAGCTGCGACGCTGGTGACGGGCCTGGGTGAGGAACCATTTGGCATAGATGTGGAGGAGGACAACAAAGAGAGTGACAAGAAGTAAAGAGATTAAGGCCGCTAACATTAGTAAACTTCCATTGTAAGAGATAATGCTTCTAAAGGGATGATTAAATGGATAAAAAGATGGGAAATTGAGTGAAGATTGTGAGGAGTTGAACATAGTTTGAAGTAATGAGATGGGTTTGTTTGATTGAGAATGGCTCTAAAAGATATATAATAAAGAAAAGAGGGTAATACTTGAGTACAATCTAGATTACATTCATCTTTGTAGATCCCTTTAATCACAAAAAAAAAAAGGCGTAACAGTTTGTGATTGAATATCTAAATAGGATGTACAAAAATAAGTGAAATCGGGATGGCCCGAGTATTTTTGGGAAAGAATGGGAAGAGAGAGTGTACATGGATATTGCTAAATCACATGAGAAAAAGATAACGTGAAAGTGAAGAAATTAATATATAAAAAGAAGAATGAGATTGGGATATGTGAAAGAGAGACCAGAATCCCAAGAAACGCACAAACGAAGGCCTCGTGAAGGCGACGGCAGCAACTCAAGCAGGAACTACTATTCATTTTGTACGTCTGTCATATTTCTTTGACTATAAACATGTTTTAGTTCTTAAGGTTTCTGTTTTTTTTTTTTTTTAATTGAAATTTAAAGTTTGGTCTCTAAAATTTAAAGTATCTTAGAAGGTATTAAACTTTTAATTTTGTGTTTAATATGTCTTGAAATTTAAAAATATTTGATACAACATCTAAACTTTCAATTTTATATTTATTAGATCATTGACATATTTAAAATTATAAAATTAATTTTGATTTATTTGGTATAAAATTGAATTTTATGTCAAATGAAACTTTTAACGTTTAATTTTCGTGTCTAGTAAATTCATGAATTTTAAAAAATATTGAAAAGGATCAACGCCTATTAGACACAAATTTAAAAGTTAAAGATTCTATTAAAATCTTAATTTTATTAGATGCAAAACTTTAAAAAAAAAAATCTTCTAAAAAATAAAAGAAAGAAAAATAACTTAAAAGTTCAAAATTCATACTTTTTAAAGTTCAAAGATTTGTGGAGTATTCTTTTAAGGTTTAAATTCCATTTGGTCCATTTTGATCTTTAAACTATGTATTTTGTTCCATTTTGGTTCTCAATATTTCAAAAAGTCTATTTAAGGCTTCGTTTGGGATTGCTGCTTTTAAAATAATTACTGACATTTGTGTTTTTAAAAAAAATCAGTTGTGAAAAGAAGTAAAATAGTGTTTGATAAATTTCAACTTAAACTTGAAAAAAGTATGTTAGAGTGTTTTTTAAATAAATACAAAAACAACTTATTTTAGATATAACAACTAAAATAAACTTATAATAACTTTTTTGTAATTTAAATTTTTAAATAATTGTTTAGTATGATAAATTTTATTTGTTATAGATTAATTTTAAAATATTAAGAAAAATAACTCTATTTAAAAAAAAAATCAATATGGTGTACCTTTTAAAAAAATTGATGCATTTTAACTCATGAAAAATAGAAAATAGATTTGATTATGTGAGAAATAGATAAATATATAAAAGAAATCTTCTTTTTAAAGTACAAAATTAAAAACTAAATATTAATTAAAAATTTTACCAGTTTAGTAGGATATTATTCTTAGGGTAAACTTGAAATTAACACTTTTTAAAAGTGATTCTAATAGATTTAATTTAAATTTATTTTACCAAACGCAAAAAAATGGTTAAGATTTTGACTTTTGAACATAGTTATCTCCAATGTCTAGCCTAAGTCTCTAAACTTTTAAAATTGAGCTATTTTAGTCAAATAAAATTTTTTTAAAAAATCCATATCTTACATTTTTTTTTTTTAGATTCTATCACCTTTCCCCTTCTCTCTCATTTTCTCGCTCTTTTCTCTGTTTCGTCCTCTCAATGAGTCTAGTTACAAGAGCTTATAGAGGGGTAATTGATAAAAATAATCTTTTTCAAGTTTTGACTTTGACTTTTGGACCTTTTTAAAAAAGTTTGTATTTTTGACCCCCACAATTTTGAAAAATTACCCTAATACCCTTCACATTCCAAAACTCCCTCAAATCCCTTCCCATTTGAAATCTAGGTTAGATCTAAATAAGTTTGAGCCTAAAATGCGTTTCCGGAAATCGGTCTTACCCGGCCAGACTTCATACTATTGTGACTGGGTATGTGATCGGACAGGCAAGTTTGAGGTTGCTGTGGGATAGATTTGGGGAAGATTGTGTTCGGTAGTAGACTGGTCGGGCCGTATGTGCATTTCGACTAGATATGGACGGGAAAGAGAGGAAATGACGAGGGGGAAGGGGGCAAAACCGAGTAGGAGTAGGTGGCGCCCGACTGGGCTTCAAAGCACTTAAACCGGGTATGTGACCAGGCGGTGTAAGTGGATATTCAGGAATGCGGCCCAGTCCCGGCCCGGCCGAGTATTGGACCGAGTAGAAGGGGCGGGGCGGGCCAGGCCGTGCGCGTGGAACTTTCGGGAATTCGACCCGATCCTAGCCCGACCGGGTATTGGACTGGGTGGGGGAGGGGAATCGGGTAGAGGGGGGTAGGCCGTAGGGGATGTTTCAGGAATTTGGCCCGGCCCGACCTAATCGAGTATTGGACCGAGTAGGGGTATTCTGTTTTTTCGCCCAGTGTCGTGCTCGACCGGGTATGTGCTAGGCCATTTTTTTTTATATTTATATATAATTTTTTTTTAAGTATGCATTGATGATCATGATGTGTTGTCTTCTAATTTATCTATTTCATGAACCGATCGTGTAGCGTTGAAGGTTATCGCCTAGTGTTTGCTGAAGCTAAACAATCGCTTAGCTATGATCTCTTAGTATCATCGCCTAGCTATTGCTTAGCTTTATCGCATAACTACACGATCGCTTAACACCATCGTCTAGTGCTTTCATGTCATTGCTTAGCGCGCGTCGTAGCTAAACGATCGTGTAGTTCCATCATTTAGCAAATCCAACGTATCATTTAGTTTCCACGCCACGATCACTTAGCTCTGCACCTAAATGATCGCTCAGCGCTATCGCGTAGCACTTCATCATATCGCTTAGCGTGCGTCGTAACTAAACGATCGTGTAGTGTCATCGCTTAGTAAATCCAACTTATTGTTTAGTTCCCACGCCACGATCGCTTAGCTTTGCATCTAAATGATCGCTCAACGCTATCGCGTAGCACTTCATCGTATCGCTTAGCACGTGTCATAGCTAAACAATCGTGTAGTGTCATCGTTTAGCAAATACAACGTATCGTTTAGTTCCTACACCAAAGCTAAACGATCGCGTCGCCAAAGCTAAACGATCGCGTAGTGTTATCGTATAACATTTAAACGCATCGCTTAGCTCCTATAGGTACACGATCGTTTAGCATTCAACATCACAACGACTAGTGCCCATTGTTATACGATCGTCTAACTTTTTTTCACATCGTGTAATGTATGAAACTAAACGGTCGCTTAGCAACTGAACCTCAAAATGGGAATCTTTGATGAATATTCGGTGAAACTCGACCAGGTATCTTAAAAAAAAAGTTACAATTTTTTCATTTTTTTATATAAATATCAAAGCATTATATATATAAAAAAAACAAAACAAAAAAAAAAACAAGCATAAATCAAACTCCAAGAATGTCATTTATTTTTGTCAAATTTTTCTGAAATTATCGAACTATTCAATACATACAAAATGAAATACATATTTTCTTACAAAGGGTACAAAATTACAACTTCGTGAAATATAAGTTTTAGACGACGAAAGACTTTTCATTCTAAAATAATTTGGTGAAGAGAACTTTTTGTGGGATTGTAAACAAACTAAATGTGGTGGAGAAGTTTTTTGTGTTTGAATGTAAAAAAAAAAAAAAAAAAAAAAAAAATTGTCTATTAATTTTGGATAAAATAATTTTTTGTGAATTAATTTGGTATGTTGATTGTTGAAATTGAAATAGAGAATTTAATAAAGAACATAAGAATAATTGTACAACCAATATTTTTCATACTTACATCATTTTCATGATCAAGGGGTCAAAAAAAACTTGTTTTTCAAAAATAGGTCAAAAATACCAAATCAAACTCCTAGACCATTTTTATCAATTTTTCATGGTATTTGGATTCAAATTTAGGACTCTTCTCTTAGTTTTTATCAACAAAAAGGATCAAAGCGGCCCAATCAATTTTTTCTCATTCTTGAGAGCACGAAAATAAAAGATGCAGTTGATTCCCATGACAGTAATGAGAGCACAAAATAGTGAGACGACGGGTTAGATGTTTTACTAAATTACCCATATAAAGTCTACCAGCTTATTTGGCAGCAACAATACTTTGACAATTAGGACTAAAATGAACATATTTTTAAAATTTGGGTATTAAAACAAATTTTTTAAAAGTTCAAAAATCAAAATAAAACAAAATTAACCAAAATGAAATTTAAATCATTTTTTAAAGATCTAAGACCAAATAGATACAAATAAGCTTAATTTAACATTTTAAAACTTAATCTTCATTGTTCGATTTTTTTTTTTTAAATAATCCCTTATGTATTTTCAATTTAGTCGCTCACTCTCTATTAAGTTTTTAAATTTTCTATTAAGTACTAAATTTTGATGATAAACTTACCCAATATAATGCTCGGTGAATTGAAAAAACTAAGATGAGAAAAAAGATTTTTAAACACTATAATTTTTTTATCCAATTCACGAAAATAGATCTCTCTTAAATGCCTTTTTTACTACCCAATATTCACTCCTATGAAGTGATTAAATTAACAAATGATAATTCGTGTATTGACAAATGATAATTCGTGTATTTAGAATACATTTCCAAGGGATTAAATTAAAACTTTAAGTTATTTTGAAAAAAAAATCATATATTTGATAACCATATAAAATGAACTTTGAAAAAATGAATTTATAAAATAAGTTGGTTTAGGATACACACTTAAAAGCAACTTTTAGATAAATGAATTTGAAATATTTAATAGTTAATCACTCCTTAATCTATATGGGAAACTCCAACAACCACCGTCAGCCACCAATTTTGATGACCTCCACCAGCCAACTAACGAAAATCTCCATTGGTCACCTCCGACCATCATTTCCAACGATTGTCGATCAACTCCGGTCACCACCATCGACAAATTGTTTTATAGTAATTTGAAATTAATAAAAACACTTGTATTATAACAAGCCAAACTTTAACATAAAAAAAAGTTTTAAAAACAATTGCTAGACACATGTATTTTTATTTTTAAGGAGTTTCTATTATAAGTGTTTAAATAAAAATACATTTTTGGAAAACATTTTTTCCTAAGATATTCAAAACAAGCCTATATAAGAAACTAAAATAAGTAAACATCCCAATACTAAGAACTAAAATATATATTTAGCGAATTCTTCAAAAAGATGTTTTCAGGACATTGAGTTCAGAGAGACCTTGGATCATCACAATGGTTGAATTTATATACATATTAAATAACAAATTTAGTCTGAACTGTGAGGTCGTCTCCTTGACCCCTAAACTTTTAATAGTATTTGAGCTTTCAGTTCACGAATTTTTTAGACACAAAATTTAAAATTTAAAATTTTATTAGATATAAAAGAAAATCAAATTTATATCTAATAGATCAATTAAGTTCAAAGAATTGAATTTATCAAAAATCTATTAGACACAAAATTCAAAGTTAAAAAAAACCTATTAGACACTTGAAAGTTGACTAAATAAACATAAACTTCAAAATTCCAAAATTAAATACATGTTTGGAAGTGATTTTAAAATTGTCAAAATCACTTTTGTCATTTTTAAAGTCACTCTAAAATACACATTTAATCACTCCAAGTTAGTTTAATATTCAATTTTACACTTTTAGATGCAATTTGTATATCATCAAAATTAATAAAAGATTAAAAACATGTTTCATAGTAATTTTAAAAATAACAAAAGTGATTTTAAACATTTTAAACTAACTACCAAATGTCTTTTAACTTTTGATTTAACCTTAACTTTAATAGATTTTAAAAGTGTATTTAATTTAACTTTTCAAGTATTTAAGATTGAAAATAAGTCATTTTGAAAAAAATTAAAGAACCATCCCAAATAGTTTTTAAAATATTTTCAAAGTATATTTTAAACTCTTTTTTTATCAAAAGAGTTTAAATAAAAAAAAAATTGAAAAACATTTTTTTCTCTAATCAATCCAACCAGGCCTTTGAGAGTTTAAGTTAGATACGAAAAAGTTACCTCATGTTGATTCTGACTCATTTGGAGGAGAAAGCAGAGAAGAAATGGTCCTGGAATCGAATCTTCTTACTTCATGATTTATATAAATCATGATGGATTGAATAGCTTCTATTCTTCTTCAATCTCCCACTACATTCAACTAACTGATAGAGTTCATAAAAATTAAAAACAAATTAGAAAAACCCATCAAAAGATTCCACCTAATGCAGAAAAATGCTTTGTCAAGTTCCTCAAATATATATATACAGAGAGATTGAAAAAGAACATACCAAATTTGATTCTATCTGTCCAAGGATTGTGTTTCCTTCATGGAAAATTTAATATGGCCCCCAACAACTTTGATTGTCTCTAGGTAACAGGTGTTTTCACTTTCCATCTCCCATGGATCAAAGTAGACCAAAACCAAATTGCTATCTTTTGTTTTCCAGAAGAACAATATATAATTCTGCTACCACGGTACCACCTGTTGATATTTATAATGTTAGTATCCAAAACTTTCTTGATTTCAATTAATTGAATAACACAGATGGAATTGAACTCCTCCAAGTCCTGTTTTGAATGGAAGAGACATTTGTTTAACCATTCCACCTTCCTGCCTGAGTATTAGTTACATACATAGACTGATAGACGTCACTATTACAGAAACGAAAACGAGTTCTCATCATTCACATTTGCAGAGGAGGTTAATGATAAGAGTGGCACAATGTATGACACCGACATCTTAGTAATGAATGAGAATTAAAAGAATGTATGGGAACTTCTCAAAGCACATGAGATTATAGAATAACATCCCCTGGGGTCTGTTAATCCATAAGTTTGTATCTTTTTTCTTGCACACCCGTGACTCCCATTTGTATCTCAATGATTGTATGAAGTGGGACCTGCCAAAATTGAATCAAAGCATTTTAAACCATTCTAATTGAAACCACTAGCATCCTCTCGCTCCTAATATTGGAATTGAAAATACAAAAAGTGATTGTTCGTTGATTATCTACACAATTACCTCGATGTGTGGAATTTCTTTTAGGGGCCTATCAGCAAAATAAGCATATAACGCTCTCAAGACCGCCTGCAAGACAGGAGAAAAGGTTTAGGAAGATTACCACATGTAAAAATGGACGATGGAATGGTTAAAAAATTAGTCCACCTGATGAGAAATAACAACAACAGGAGCCCGTTGTCTTTCAAGCTCAATAATTACTGGTTCAAGCCTGTGTCAATTAAAATTAATGGCCTCAGAAGGTAAAACTAAATAAAACATGTATTAGTCATTAGTTACTGAAAAAGATATTTAATGAAAAGGATTGAAGCTTTTGGATTGATTTATTTATTTATTTTTGGATTGGAGTTCCTTATTGTAGTTAGCTGTGAGGTTCCTTGTGTGGTCGTCTTTTATATGCTCTTCTATGCTCTTTCATTTTCCTTTCTGAAAACTTGGTTTCCTTTAAAGGAAAAAGAAAATTGCTTTGGATAAAAAGTAAAAAATTCCATACCTTTGGATAACATCCAAATAGGATTCTCCACGAGGATATCTATATCTCAATTTGTCCTTCTTGCGAGCCCTGGCAATGAAAAATGCAAGAAATCTCAAATGGGAACAGAGTGTTATAGTTATTAGAGAAACAACTTCCACAACTAGCACGGAAGTTCACTGAATTATCAAGAGAAATAGCTGATGGAAATAAAGAAGATTGCAGTTGCACATACTCATATTCCTCGGGCATGTTTTTCTTTATCTCTTCATATGTCATTCCATCACAAACTCCAGCATATATCTCATCAAGTGCACGCCATTGAATCTAACAGAAGGAAATAACCATAGAGTGTTTTATACTCGGGCTTACAAGCGAGGGTTGCTTGTCAAGCATTAATCTCTTCCAGATAACAAGCTAACCTTAGGGAATCCACCAATAGGACTCGCAGTCAAAATTGTTCGCTGAAGTGTGCTGGTCCAAATCTAGACCATAAAAAGTTGTCATTAGCATTTTAAATAACCAGATGCAAATTAACACCATAAAAATTTGAGCTTACAGAGGCAGCCCGTTCGGACTTCAGTCGTTTCTCAACAAAGTTAGCAAGCTTCTTAGAGTAAACTTTTCCAGCCTCACTGCCAAAACAAGTAAATCAATCCCAGTTCAAAATTCAAATAGGAACCTGATTTTCTGATTGGGACAAAAGGAAATAAGACTAAAATTACGTAATAATATCCAAAAGAAAATGCACAGGTTATAGAATTTCAAGAGGCTCTCTCTCTCCTACAAAATTAATTCCCAAAATTTTGCCCTCTCCCAAAGCCCGACCTCACTTTATTTATAACCATCCATCCCAACCAACTTCTCAGGTAATTACAGTTTTCCTAATGTCCAATGTCCAAATAATATTCTCGATATTTCACAATTATCAAGAGATACAGGCACTGGATTATCCTTGTTTATAAAGATCAACTAAGTAATAGCAAGATTGATCAAATATGGTTGGGAAAAATATAACCATCTTGTTTTACACACAGTGTCAAGAGATACAAGCACTGTATTATCCTTGTTCATAAAGACCAACGAAGTAGTAGCAAGATTGATCAAATATGGTTGGGAAAAATATAACCATCTTGTTTTACAAACTGAACTTAGAAAATGAGATTTTGAAGTTAATTTCTTTTCTTCTCTAAATATGAAATTCAAGTTTGCAATTTTACAAACTTATCTTAAAAGATTATATTTGAGAAATTTAATGTAAGGTATCGGCACGTGATTTTGATTTTTGAATATAGCAAACGTTAAAGCAAACAGAACAGTAATTAAAGGTTTAGTTGCAAAATTTGTTCAAGGACCTATGGGCTGTCTCAGAAACATATGAAGCCTCCTAAAGAAATGACATACTGTATGAGGTATTTTGTAGCTAAGATTTTAAAAAAAAAAAAAATTGTACAGATAAATAGAAACTTCTTTGAATACACTGTTTAATTCAACTGGTCTTTTTGCCTTCGTTAACATGTTTTTTTTCTTACTCTGTCCCTGGATAGTGTGATATATTATATATCAGTTAAGTGTGACAAAATAATGGCAGATTCAACGGCCAATAAGTTACCTCATAACTACAGGTACAGGTACCTCTCCTTTCATAACTACAGGTACTAGATACAATAAGTTACCTTTGAAATCTTTTGTGATATAACAACATGAAGATTTTATCCCTATACCTGCGTATGCATACCTTAATTCAGTGTCACCTCCAATCCTACCTCGAACATTATCCATACTCTCTCCATGCCTAGTGAGCAATATTGGCCGTGGTGTGAGATGGGTATTCACCTGCACCATGATAAATAAACTATATGATGAGAGCATAAAGAAGATTTTAATATAATATCCATATATGATGAGAGTACATAATAGTATAATAATATAAAGAAGATTTTTCCTAGTACATTAAAATAAAAAATCCTGAAACTAGTATGGAAGCAACAATCATCAAACAATCTCAACAGGCTCCTCATATAGGAAATCACTTAGCAAATTATACACTCAAGATTCCAATTTTCAGAATTCACAATTCATAAAGTGATATCACCTTTGGGCCCTTTTTGAAATATAACAATTCATCAGGGAGGTCACCTTGAACCCTTTTAGATCTAGTGGTTATTGAATTCCCTCTCCTTTATTTGTTATATAGTGTTTTAAAAGGAAGTTTACAGAAGTCATGTAGGTGTGAGGGGTTTAAGATTTATGACGACTGACAAGACTACAATCTATTAAATTTCAGCTTGAATTTATGGAGCCTTAGAAGAATTGAGAATGTCAACATTTTTGTCGCGTTAAATAAAAAATAATGAAAAACAAGATCATACCAAGAAAAAGACAATTCGTCCAGGGAGATACCCACTGATGTTGTTGACCTGAATAAGAAAAGATATACCATCAGAATACAAAAATTAAGTGAAATAAATCCAAGGGATGCTTCATCTAAACAAAATAATGACCATTGAAAAGTATAGCTTTTGAATAAGAATAAGAACCACTCTAA
Source organism: Benincasa hispida (assembly GCF_027475165.1). Taxonomy (NCBI): domain Eukaryota; kingdom Viridiplantae; phylum Streptophyta; class Magnoliopsida; order Cucurbitales; family Cucurbitaceae; genus Benincasa; species Benincasa hispida. The sequence goes on along the minus strand of NC_143487.1, from coordinate 15,735,742 downwards.
AACGTTAGAGGGTTTTCTTTGAGAAAAATGAAAGAATACAGTGGCAGTTAAAAAAAAAAAAGAGAGAGAGAGAGAAAGCCTACAAAAACCCCACTAGAGAAAGAGGCCCAACTAAGTAAAATGTTCCGTAGAGAATAATTACAAAGAGTCTTCAAAATCAATGCCCCTAAAAGATCAAAATATTGAAAGGAAATAACAAATATTAACCTTAGCAAACGAGGAATTGAAAAATAAGGCACAATAACCACAGGAGCTAAACTTACTTGTATCTGTCCTCCATGCCCACTAACCATGTCAATCATTTTAATGTAAGACCCCTCTTCAACAGGTTCATAAACCTGGCATGAAGAGCAAATTCAGATGTTTCGATGTATCAATATAATAAGTATTATATCCATATATACCAGAAAAACGTTAATATTTTAGATAACTACTTTTTCATAGTTGTCTAGTCGAGCTTTGAAGTCTCGATATCCAGCCTCAAAATCTGGCCTGAAAGGAGGAAAAGCACTCAGTGTTCCAGAAAAGAGAAAACACTCACACACACACACACTATATTCCCAGAAGAATGAAATAAGCTGCTTGGGAAACATACTCTTCTGCATAATCAGGGCTTTGTTGTATTTTAAGACGTATATTTCTTTCAATGATACGCTGATCATTGCATAGGGTTTCTAGAAAAATTATCTGCAGTTGAAAGAAAAAGAAGAATGAGACAACTAAATATTTCTGGAATTCTTCCCTCTATTTACAATGACAATCATTATACCCGACATTTTCCTTCAGCCAATTTCATCAACATGTTTCTCCGTTTCCTGGTACTGTTTGTGGCATCAAATATTCCAACCTGAATTAATTTTGCATTAGCAAATAAAACCATTAGAATCTGTGCAATAGATGCAACAGTCAAAGACCTTACCTGGCCACCTTCTTGCATCCAAGATATCATATCCTCCATAGCTAAAGCTGCTACCTAGTAGCAGGTGATATATTAAAACTATGTACACAGAGAAAAAATTAACATGGTGTTAACGTTACCAATAATCCGTGTTAGCCAGGTAAACTTAAAATTGTATCTATTTTCTTTATAGTAGGAAAAGGAGGATTAAGTTAATTTCTTAAAATAATTGACAACTTCCCTTTTCTTATTTCATTTTCTTATTATTGTTTTTTTTCCCTTGAATAGATGAAACCAATAGACAACTGAGGCAAAGTATATTCCCACTTTCTTTGATAAATAACATGTCATCAGTTTCTAGAATTCACCTCGTTACGTGCCTCCATGCCTTCTGGATTGTCAGCTCGGAAAAAGTCAGCAGACTGCATACAGATGGTTTTTTTTTTTTTTGGCATAAGAGAACGTCAAAAATAGCATATAACATCCTCATGAGGATAACATAATCACCGACAGACTGAAGAGTTAATAAAACCATGAAATATCACTTTCAAAATAATAAAACCACGAAATATATTGTTTCCTATAAAAAGAAAAGTATTTAAAAAAAATAACTAACTAACTATGAAAGCGCTGTCTATAAGTAACCTAGGAAGCCTACTGAAAGTCTTTGAAGAGAGAAATCATGAAAATGCAGTTGCAACTTTTACATGGTAAAAAAATATAAATATAAAGAACAACCCTCCAAATTGATAATAAAATATGATGACATTGAAGAATTGATAATACATCAAAATTGTACATTATATTTGAAAACACACCTGATTAGCTCCATGTTTAAGGCGTCGATACTGTTACAAAAAAAGAAAACATATTAACATTCAAATCTAAAGTGCATTCATCATACAACACAAGGCATAAGAATGACATGAAAGTCAAACCTTGCCAACATTGAAATGCTTTGTCTCATGACCTAACCAACGAAGATATCTTGTAAGCTTAGCAGCAGTGAAAGTTTTGCCTCGAGCTGGCAAACCAACCTAAACCATATTAAAAAGTCATGAGAGGCATTTTCATTCTTGAGACCAGATTACTAACAAAAAAAGTAAAATTTCGTCCCTGAACAACTACTACAACTTTCTTAGCCTATTACAATGAGTGAAGTCTACCTCAGCATATGAACAACTCAATAATTAGTGATATTTTATGTAAACCATTCAAAGAAAAGTACCAAGACAATTGCCAAATGTCTATCCTCCTTTGGTCCAAGCATTTGATCAGCAACAGCTGCAGCGGCAACAGCTCCAGCTGCTGCTGGCATTGAATTCTACATATTAACAAACAAGAAACACGAAAGATAAATAATATGACTTGTGATATTGAGAGATGAAAAGGCAAAAACAAACCTTGGACTCCGTATCCAATTTCAGATCTGAAAAGAAAGTGCTAGTACTAGCTGATTTAACAAGCCTAGGGGATCCAACACCTCGATCCACAAAAAGTCCCCTATGACTGTCTTGCTTTTGCAAATGAGAAAACGTCCCTACCGACTTTGATTCAACCATTCCAGAACCCATATACATCTTGGATGGATCAGGGACAATCACTGTCATATCCTAAATAAGCAACCAGAAAATAAATGTGATTGAAGATGCCACAAAACGGAAGAAGAATAAAAGTTCAATCATTGAAGTGCAAAAATCTATATAATTTCTATTAATAGTATAGATATTGATTTCATATTCCCAATGAAACAACAAGGATGGACAAGAAAACAAACTAGAAAAACATCATGGTATTGTTCTATGATTGAACTTCTAAAATTGCTTTCCATTGTCTTTCATTTTTAAGGCAGTTTGAGAAGAAGCTTTTCTAAAACATCACGGTATTTCCATTTACTTCATCTCCGTATTCATTTTCATGCCTTACACCCTGATGCCTATAAGAGAATTGAAATTTAATATTTACAAGCAAGAGAACACCTTTAAAGTCGTTGATCGATCCCCAATCGTACCACTGTCCTTAGATGATGATGTGTTCCCTGATGATCCATCAGCATTGAACTGAACCCCAAAACCAGTCAATGATCTAGGAGTCTCTGTCAAGTTAGCTGCATATACAAGGCCTGAGTTTGAAGAAGGAGCTGGAACCACGTAGTGTTCAAGATCAAGCTCCAAGCTAGCCGATGAGCTATTCTGAAAAGGCAAAAGAAACGATGGAGAAAGAAAGTATGAAGAAAATAAAAATTACAAAACCTCTGCTTCTAATACACCTGGAAATAATTCCAATTTCATTTCTTATGTCCCATCGTATTTGAAATGTAAATATCATAAATTAAAGCAAAAAAGCTGAAATATCTAAATATAATTTTAAATAAATGTATCAAACATCTGTATGTTCTAGTTTTAAGATCACGACGTGTTAGCTTCATGTGTTGTTCGTGTTATGTGTCGTGTGCTTGCCCTTTAGACAAAGCACGGGATAAGCAATTCCTTTTGACATTTCTAAACTAACTTTGCATTGTTGCACATTACTATATGGAACTAATCAATTACTAAAACAACGAATGTGAGTAGTACTGAACGGAAGAACACAAATCAAGGAGCAAAAGTTAGCACAACTAATCAATTTTTTTCTCCAAGGCTTGATAGAGAGTGGTAATATTACACGGACAAATAATTTTTTTTTTTTTTTTTTTACAATACAATAGTATTCGATGGAATATTGTATCTGTCATGCTTTCATTTTTTGAGGGGAGGGGGAGAAAAGATACCTCAGGACCAGTCTCCGACACTGAATTTATGCTCACATCAGGAATTCCACGAACAGCAGAAGGACGAAGATTGTCTTGATATGCCCTCCAACTTGCAGCAAGATCAAAGGGTGAAACCCTGTCTGCTTTAATGAACACCCTGTACTCCAAAACTTCATCACCACTTAACCTGAAAAGAGCCATCCTGGTATCTCCTTGCAACATTCCTCCAGAGAGTAGACGATTAGGACCCTCCTCGACTATACAAGGTGAATTGCTATACCTCGGCTTCAACAGGAACTTGAAATCCAGTGATTCTGAATTCAACAGTATATAGATGAAATGAAAATGAAAATATTTGCAATTCCATTTCCATTATACGGGTCCACCAGACGGGTTTTGTTGTTGCACAACCAAATCAAGTTCAAAAAACTACATGGTAATAAAGGGATTAAAAATCCTCATTTCTATACCCTAGTTAATTTTCTAAAAAAAAAAATCTTCAGAATCTTAATATCTTTATGTGTTTTAATCATCAAAGTAACTCCCACTGTTCACCCCAATCCATCTCCCAACAGTAGGAAGTAGAATCATAGTTTACCGTGATTAGGAGGAACAACAAAGCTCAATTCCCACATTGATGCCGATTCACGTTCTAAAGAGAGCTGTAGCACCCACACAATTAAATTCAACAACAGAGATTTGCAGAAACTCACTGAAGCATAAATAAACAAGAATAGAAAGAGAGTGATTACAGCTTTAGATGAATCCCACGAACCAACAAGCGGAACAGAGCCATAAATATGAGGAATGAGCTCGCCTTTGAGCTTAAAATTCTCCATCTTCAAGGAAATATAGAGCTGCCCACCTGCTTGGTCTAGGTTTTCCTCTGGCTCTTCGTTCCCATAAGACCCACCATCCGAATTCTTGGACGCACCAGTACCCATTATCGTTCACGTGCTTCAACAAATTGCTTCCACCAGAAAAATTGGAGCACAGAAGAGTGAGATTTGAGAGACAGATACTATCGCCAATCTAGGAAACAAGTTGAAGTCATGGAAGAAAAAGAGGGGTTTAGATAGATTCGATTCAATTTCGTTGTGTTGTGGAATCGGATAAAAGGGCGAGAGGGACGAGAGATGGAGAATAAAAGTGATGAAATGGGCAGTTCGCGCGTTTGTTGCGATCAGTTTTTTGGTCTTTTCTTTTTCTTATCGATAAGAACGGAATCAAAGAGAGAAAGACAGAGAAAGACGACGATGAAATAGAAATAGAATACCCTTCCTTTCACTGGCTTTTGCTTGTGTTAGTTAAAGACGATGGCCCAGCGCTGCCACGAGTGCGAATTTCTTCGAGTTCTACTTCACTACACGGCGGTGCATCGACTATCACTTTATCAAGCTTTTGATCGTCGCCACGTATGTAATTGAGAGGGCATTTTTAGGACTTATTTTGTGATTATCATGGCTTTTAAAATAATTATCCATCATTGTATTTTTAGAAAAATCAGTAGTGAGAATAAGTAAATAATTTTTTTCAAATATATAACAAAATATCATTGTCTATAAGTGATAAATATGATAGTTAACACTATCTATCATTGCATGTTACGATGTTTAGTAAATTAATACTAAATTTGTAATTTAGTTATATGAACAAGAGTAGATTATTATTTCAATTATTATTATTTTAAAAAAATTATTCTATTACACAACAATAGAGAGAACCCCACAGCCCAGAGCCAAGGCACAAAAGCAAATAAGGTCATAAACCAAAACAGATAAAAGGACCATCACACACGACCCATTACAAACAAGCAATAGCTCAAGAGGAATATCGAAAGGAAAGCAAACAACAAAACAAATAACAAAGGGAAGCCCCATAAACTCGGGGCAAGACAGAATGAGTCCCACAGAGAAAGAGCATAAAAAGAAACAACACAAAATCCCACAGACTGGGGACAACCAACAATCAAGGGAAAGTTAACAAAACCATCAAACAGATGGAACCAACACAAAGCATAAACACGGCTAAAGCAGGCTCACAAGGCCGTCAGGCCAGGATGCAGCACAAGCATGAATCACAGAGGTAACGAGATGGAATAGGACAGGGACTTCCCAAGGAAGACCCCATGCAAACGATGATTTCTTTCCGATCGGATAAAATAAATAGTACCACACCACAGGACACGCTACAACTAACGCTTGACCCATTTTTCTAAACTGGCCTGACAAACCCAACTCAAATCAACATCCCACCCAGCCACCGAGTGAGAGGACCCTAACAAACCCAACACAGGAGACAGACCCCTCCACACTCAAAAAATAGGTGATCACGTGACTCAACCCCACCCACACATATTAAGCAAGCAAAAGAAACAAAAGAATCTCACTTACCCCAACCAGTCCCAAATACCCATCCTATCTCACATTGCTAACCAGACATAAAAAGAATGCCTAGGAATATTCCCTCCAAACCAGAGAAGGCGTGACTACGACATTCTTTGATGCCTAGGACACAAAACCTCCCAAGCACTCGCAATAGAAAATTGACCAAGAACACCTAGAGACCAGAGCCACTAATCCTCACCACCCACCCAAGGCCTAATACCTTGGACTAAACCCCATAATTCAAAAAGTTCCCGCGACGCAGTAGGCCACCTCCAACACCCATCAACAACCAAGAAATCCGAAAAACGCGCCTCCCTTCGACTTGTCACATCATAGATCACCCTCTCCCCATAACTTTCCACAATAGGGCCTCTAGGGAGCCACGGAACCAACCACATAACACACAAAAACTACCATCTCTCACCTCCATTCAAACAAACGATTTCAACTCATCTCTACACCGCAAGACAACTCTCAAGCACCACGACATCCCCGAACTATTTCGCACGGACCACAATGACCAACCACGAAGCACATACATCTCCATCCAAGCCATCCATAACGAACCAGACCACACCAACAATAACCATAAAAACTTCAACATCGCAGCCAAGTTCCAAGACCAAGAATGGTGGATGCCTAAATTATTTTTATATTCATATTTAATTGTAATTTATTATAATATAATCATGTGAAAATATATATGATTCGAATTGCAACTAATATTATTTAATCTAAATTTTTTTATAAAAAAAGTTTCTAAATAATTTTTATAAGAAATCGAACCAAATAAAAAATTGGAATAAATGTGAGAAAATAGACTAATGAATTTTAACTTTGACATGGGTGAGGGAATATACCAAATTTATAGGAAACCTAAAATCTAAAAACTTCATCAAATAGGTTTAACACGTTAAAATAAATTTAAGAGTGTTGGCTAAGATTCTCATATTTACCTATTATAGTTAGTGGGTTATAATAGTTTGTACTTGGGATGTAGATTATTATGTGTTATAATAGTGTATTTTGAGTCCAAACTATTTTTGTTTGAGTAAAAAACAGTAAACAATATAGTCATGGATGAAGGAAAAATAATAAATATTGTAGCAAATAGTAAATATGATAATAAATAGGATTTTAAAATAGTATTTATTATACATAATTGTAGTTATGAACATCATCATTATATTTGGTGCTCAAAATATGGAGCGAGTTATAATAATCCACTCTATCGAGTTCAAGTTGGTGTCCCAGACATCTCTTGAAATTTTGGTATGACCAAGTTTTTAAAAACTTCTTTTCTAATGTTTTTCTTTTATTATTGTTGGATGAATTTACCAAAGTAATCAAAGATGCAAGCATGATGGACTAGTTCCTCGATTTTCAATCTTGCTCCTTGCTCCCCAGTTCACGATTTCTCTCATTCCTTCTCAAATCATTTCCTCTATGCTTAAAAACCTTTGCACTTCTCCACTCTCTTGCTCATTGATCCTCGATTCTCGCATTCGATACTTGATCTCACATCTCACTCTAGCACTAATTCAGAGCGAGGAAAATTCAAAGCTTGAAGACGACGTAAAATAGATTGATGAAGAATAATGAAGATTTTTTATTTTAAAAAAGAATAAGGCTTAGGAACACAATTTGAAGGAGAAGAAAGAAAATGCAAATAGAATCGAGAATCGAAGTCTATCACAAGTACATTTTTGGTCGTTTTAGTAATTTCATCTATCCAAGTAAGCAAAAAGCCTAAAACACATAAAGTTTTCAACCTAAGCCAAATTCAATTCTTTGGACCACCCCATCCCCACCTTAATGGGCTGAGATTGCTCCCAAATTCAACAATTATGGTTTTGTCAAACCGATCACTATCAGCCCACTAACGTGCTTCTGCTTTTCCTTAAATGTTGACTTTTTTCATTCAATATAATTTGACAGACCAGACCATTCGAATTCTGTTTATAAAAATGATTAATCTAAAAACAGTACAAAATTGGAGAATAATATTTTTATATTTTTTTAATACATAATTTAACTTTTAAATTTTAAAATATATAGTTATATTAAATAAAGATAAAAATATTTAGAAATATAATATGTTAGGTTATAAATTCAATTCTTTTTAAAGAAAATAAAATATGTATTATATAATTTATTATAAATTAAATTAAGTTAAATTGTTAACTTTGGTTCCTATGGTTTGAATAAAGATAGTCATTTTAAAATTTAGAATTTAGTTCTTATTATTTGATATAACTTCATATATAGTCCTTATGGTTGTTAAATCCTCTTAAATAGTTCTTACCAAGACAATTTATTATGAAGCTTTTTTCAAACTATAGGGTTAAATTTTAATTATAAGCCATAAGACCTAAATTTTAACTTACTCCAAACCATAGGGATTAAAATTTCAAATTTTCCTATAAATTGTATAACATTATAAAATAATAGTTATACAATTTTTTTAATGTAAAACATGTTCCTAAATAAATTAATAATAGTTTATGTCAACTAATATTTAGTAGGTAACTATAAATAGTTTACAATTGTTTAAATTATAATCCAGTCTATGAATTATGCTTTCAAATACATATCTGAAAACATGAAATCACCTCTATTTTTATTTAATCCCTTATTTCAAAATTCTGTTTTCAGATACTCAACCAAACAGACCCTTAAATTCTTATGCATTTTCAATTTCTCTCCCAACTAGAAGGAAGTTCATCGCCATTATCACGAGCAACCATTGAGTTTGAATTCTTCCAAGTAAATTGTTTCCACTTTCTATGTTTACTAAACAAGATTTTAGTTATACAATTTTTTGTTTTTAAAAATTAAGCCTGTAAACATTATTTTTACTTCCAAATTTCTTTTTTTGTTATCTACCATTTACCAATAATTTAAAAATCAAGCCAAATTTTGAAAACTTAAAAAAAAAACTTTTAAAAACTTTTGTTTTCATGAAATTTGGCTAAGAATTCAATCATTATACTTAAGAAATATGCAAATCATTGTAAGAAATGGGGGTGGAAATAGACTTATTTTTCAAAAAAAAAAAAAAAAACCGAAATGGTTACAGGTTGTACATTATTTATTTCCAAATTTTGATTTTAGTTTGGTTAAAAAAATATTTATGGTCGCTCAACTTTTATGTAAATAAAAACTTAGTTTCTAAATTTCAACTAGTAACAATTTAGTTCATGTATTTTCAAATTAGTAACAATTTAGTCACCGTACTTTATAATTTGTAACGATTTGGTCCTTATCGTGAAAAAAAATATTAGTATGATTTAATGAAATTTCTTACACATATAGATTGATAAATTAATCAGAGATCAATTTTTATAAACCATAAAGACTAAGTTTTTTTTTTTAAAAAAAAAAACAATAGGGTAGGGGATTCGAACCACGAGCCTCTTGTTAATCAACACATTTGTATATCAACTGAACTATGCTTGTTTTGACTATAAATACTAAATTGCTACATGATAAAAAATGAACACTTAATTTTGATAAAAAAATTTTACATCAATATTTTTCTGAAAACATCAAATTAGAATGGAGGCAAAATTACATACATTGAACAAAAAATATATTTACTGTTTTTCTTTTTACAATATGATGTGAAGTGGAAAAATTGGACTTCCAATCTTCCAGGATCAAACTTGTTAGATATGTGATATTAGTTATATATACTTGTTTAAGACTCATGGCATTTTCTCCTTGAGCAGTTTATGAATTGTCTAAGATTTTGTCTTTCTAGGAACTTGTCTCAGAGGTTGCAACTTAATATGCTAATTCTGCCGAATATTTTTTTTCTTATTTAAATTATACTGCAAAATATTTTCTCGGGAACATTTTCTTTTTCGATGAATTGCCGATTTCGATCAGGATATTTTCTATTTTTCTACTGTGTTATTTAATAAGCTCAAGAAGTTTTATTGCTAAGGTTGCCACATGTATTATTTTGAGAGATCATTAATTGAGTTTGACAAAGTACTTTCTATATAGTGCTTATTTGAAGAAGAAAATATTATTCTTTGCTTGTGGCGACGTATTCTTCGTATTGTTCGTTATAGCGAACGTTTCAATATTACGAAGTATTGTTTGATCTTAGGAGGAGCCCTAAGACAAAGTTGATCGAGAAGGATTTCCAACCCTTAAGGGAATCTTGAGGTATTATTCATCAAGAAGATTCTCACGTGAAAGGAGTTCACAAGGAGGAGGAAAGATATATTGAAATGAGATGGAGTCTCACACACTTAGGGGGAGCCTGAGTGTTACATTACTAATATTCACACACTTAGGGGGAGCCTAAGTTCGAGTGAGAGAGAGTCTCACATCTAGAGAAAGCCTAGTGATTAGCTAAGTTAGGCTCTACATGTGTTGCTGTAATCATTGTTATTTATAAATAAATACAACGTTGTAATCATTTGACTTTTATATGTCAGTGGATTATCTTTTCCGGGCACACTACCCCCCAAACGTAGGTGGTTAATCACCAAACTGGGTATCAATTCTCGTGTGTTTATTCTTGATTCACTATTTTTTATTTTGTTGTTGTCTTTGATTGTGTAGAACATCTTTGTGACATTTGTGTCTTATGTGAGGAACCACATCCTAAAATTGTAAAACTCATGATTTCCAATTTCCTAGCAAGCCTCCTTACCAACTTGACCAATGCAACTTTTGACGTAAGAAGTGACTCTTGTCTCATATATATATATATATATATATATAATCGGTGTGATTTTTCAAATTATTATCGTTATCGTTATTTTTTTCCCAACCCAAACTCGATCGAAAGTTTTTGGTTTTATATTTTTTCAACTTGAAACTTCCAACACGTTTATACTAAAATCGACAAGCGTTTTTGGTCGGTTAAGCGCTTTTTTTTTTATTATTTCAAAATCAATTTTAACTCATACCAATAAATCATATCAAAATCACTCTCAAACAGATTTGAATAGTGAATGAGAGGAGAAATTGATTTTTTCCTCTTTAAATTAAGCATTTGACTTGAAATTTATTACATGACACCTTGCTATTAAAGTCGTTGAAAACGATTTTTTTTTTCTTTTCTTGAGACAAGAAAAATCCTTTGGATCGCTTAAGTATTTACCACTTTCACATGTGTCGAAAAAAAAAACAAAGAATTGAAAAGAAAATTCTAAACATAAATTTGAAACTCCTTCACTCAATAGATTTTGAATTTTTCAAAAATAAATAAATAAGATTTGCCATTTTTCATTACACATAAATAGTTCATAATTTCGCCTAGCTTTCAAAGATCACTTAAACAAGTAGTTTATATTAATGTTTCAAATTTGTCTCTATTTGGTTGACAAATTTTTAATTTTATATTTAATAAATCTCTAAACTTTAAAAGAATTTTCAATAATTTTTAATACTTGCAATTTTATATGTTGTCAACCGATATACATTTTCAATTATGTTTTTTTAATTAGGTTATTAACTTATTCGACATTTTTTTAATTGACAAATCTCTTAGAAAGTTTAAACTCCTATGTACATAAAAATTAAATTTAATTCAAATAGATTAAATATATATATTTTTAAAAAATAATATTTTACGAATTTATTAGACATAAAATTAAAAAGTTAAAGACTTAGTGGATATTTTTAAAGTTCATAAGTCTATCAAACTTGAAATTAAAAATTTGAGGATGTATATTAAAATTTTCTTAAAGTTCAATGACTTTTTTTAACATAAAAACTAAATAATTTATAAACTAAACTTGTAATTTAATTTATTGATCAACCATTTTAACTCGTTAGGTATTATATTATTGATGATGCACAATGTAATATTGTCCCATCCAATCTAAACACCAATATAGATAAGTATGCCTAAAAGGAAAAAAAACAAATATAAATAAGTTCGAATTATATCATCCATAAATGCTAATATGATGATTTAACTCAAAAGGGGAAAAAAAAGTCGTCTTTCCCTTTCAAAAAAGAAAGAAAGAATGAAAAATCTATATTCCTTTTGAAAAAATATTCTCGTCCATCTTGGATTTCATTTATATTTCTTTTCGGCCTACTTGTTCTATCAAACTATAGTTTGTCATGGGGTTAAGGTCTCGATGGAAATATTGATATCGATAAAAATTTCAGGAAATTTTACAAAAATTGTTATAATTAGTTGATGAAACTTTGATCATAACTAAATTATACTATATTTTTAATCATCATTTCTATAAAGCAAGTCAATATTTAGATGTATATTGTAAAATATTTGTGTAAATGTCGATGTGAGAGTAAATTTTTTTTAAAGTAGAAAAATAATTACAAAATAATATCAAATATTGAAAATTAATTACAAAATTAAAGGACATGAAGTATCTGCATATAAAAGAATTATAAATTGTTTATTATAAAATGAGTTGATACAAAAATGAAAAATCATAGCATTGAACTAACATAACATAATAAGGATAGAAAAATTTGAACATTAAACATAAAGAGATGTAAAATGCATAATGTTAGACATAATGGAAAAGAAAGAAGAAAAAGAAAACTCTAGAAGTAAATAAAACTTGAGAGAAATGAGAAGAATATTAGAGAAGTCACATAAATTTGGTTTGAGGTGAAATGATGCGAGAATTTAATGGAAAATATTTGAACAAAAATATGTGGTTTCTTGAAAACAAGTATTTTTTATGGTAAAAAGAGAGGAAAAAAAACATTTATTGAGCTGGCATGACTACTTGCAATAATAATAATAATAATAATAATAATAATAATAATAATAATAAACAATAATAATCTAATTTTGATGGAAATTTCAAGAAATTTGGGAAAAATTGAAACTCCCTACCAAAATTTCAAGATTTCAATCGAAATTTTAAACTATGGATTGAAGTGAACTGCAAAAAGATATGTGCAATTTATGATGCACACAAATGTTGTTACTTCTTATCCTATTGAGTTTAAACTAAAAAAAAAATGCATAATCGATAAATTTAAATTTCTAATGCCAAACACTTTTGTTGTTAAATCAAACAAATGTGTTGATAATGTGCATAGTTCAACTAGCACAAACTTATACTATCAACCTTAATATCAGAGATTTTATCTTCCACTTGGACCTATGGTTAAAATAAAAAACCAAGGTTATTAACTTGTACAAAAAGTTTTTTCTTTTGTTTTGAAAATGGTACAAAAAGTACTCACTCTTGTGAAATTGAAGAGCGTAATGGAGCACAACAGATATGGAGAAATATATATATAATAATAATAATAAAATAATAAAATATAACTAAAGTTATAATTTAATGGGAATAGAAATAATAGAAATAGAAAATATGATTTTATGAAAATAGGAAATATATGAAAATTTCTTTTTATTCTCACCAATGTGCAAATTTTAAGATCCATCAGATGTCACAATTTATAGGCAAAGTGGTAAGTAGAATGCGGACTTACATGGACGCCAAGCATGAATTATTATAAAACACATAAACAAGAAAAATGACACATGACTTTTAGGACACAAAGCATTGGGTATCTATTTTTATGATATTTATAATATTCTCCCTTAGATGTCTATATATATATATACACACATACATATATATATGAAATATGTCTTGTTAAAACCTTACTAGGAAAAACCCAATGGGAAAAAACCGGAAAAATAGTACACATTTCATATAATACATACTCTTAAAAGAATACAATATATTTATTTCTCCTCATGAAAACATCACTTAAGATCAAGTCGCCGCATTCCAATGTTGTGCACCAATTTTTCAAAAGTTGTGATTGGTAATGCATTTGTAAATAAGTCTGACAGGTCATCGTTCGAACAAATTTGGTATATAGCGATATCATCATTTTCTTCAAGATCATGAGTGTAGAAAAGTTTCGATGAAATATGTTTATTCTATCTCTTTTAATATATCCTCATTTGATTTGGGCTGTGCAAACTATATTGTCTTCGTATAATATTGTTGGAAGATTTTTATTGGAAGATAAGCCACACATTTCACAAATGTACGAGTCATTGATCTTAGCCATGCACACACACACATATATATACACACACACAAGCATATTAAATGAGATTTGTCATTTTTCACTAAACGAATAGTTAATCGACTCCATAGCTTTCAAAGATCACTTAAGCATATAATTTTTATATATATTTAGTTTAGATTACAAACCAAAGTTTATGAACTTTTAATTTCATAGGTAATAGGTCTTTATTTTTATTTTTTTTTCAAAACAGGTCTTTAAACTTTAAAACATGTTCAATAAGTTTTTACACTTATAATTTTGTCTTGTATTCAACAGAAATATGCATTTTTGCTTATTTGTCTAATTTGGCTATTGAACTATTTGACATTTTTTTAATTCACAAACCTATTATACAAAACATAAAGTTTAACGCCCTATATATTTAAACTTTGATTTAAAATCTAATAGATTAGATAATTTTTAAAAATAAAAAAAATCATTTTAGTCCCTCAATTTCGGGTCTAGTTTCCATTTGCCACTAAGTTTCAAAACGCTACACTTTTAGTCATTAAGTTTTGAATTTGTTAATTCTGAAGTTTTAAAATGTTATAATTTTGTTTTTGAGATTTGACTTGTGTTTCAATTTGGTCTCTAGATTTTAAGATTTATACTTTTAATTGTGATTTCTCACTAAATAATCGCTTTCAGTTTTTAGTGTTAATGCTGTTAATTAATTTAAAAGATTTTGACTATTTTTTTTGGTCATTTTTAAATTTAAATTTAAGATTTCACTTCATAATTATTTTAGATTAATTAATAGACATCAAAGTCACATATTTAATTAAGTATTTAGTGAAAAATAGAGTTTGAAAGTCTGAATCTTAAAAATTAGGGACCAAATTGAAACAAAACTCTCATGGGTAAAATTATAACACTTTGAAACTTAGGGACTAATATAAACCCCTAAACCTATTCTACTAACTAATTGTGTTTAAGTTTCTACGAATACGAGTTAATGGTGTTTATGTAGTTGAATATTATGTAAAGTATGTTATGATTGTGTATAATGCTTAAAATGTTAGGAAGGTGTGCTCTTGGGTAAGATAATAAAACTAACACTTAGATGGAAATCAAAGGACTAGATGAGATGAAGGCATGTGATACTATGTGGTTAAGGGTCCAAGGGAGGAAAATGAGTTAATTCTAACAAGAGGCATGCGTCAAAGTTCATTTTGGGGGGTTTAGCAAAGGCCAAGATGGACGGAATGCGAGCATCTAAGTTTGCATAGGTGAGTGCATGCTAGGCGTTAAGTGGGCTAGGTGGCAGTCCTAGAAATATTGATTGAAGATTAACATGTCAAGTGATGTTTAATTGAGTTAGATGATTCATGCAAGCCCACCTATAAATAACTGTTGTAAATAAGGAGATTGTTTTGCCAAAATTTTCCTACGCCTAAGAGAAAGTGTTGCTGCCATCCGAAACTCAGAAGGTGTTGAAGAATCCTCAGGAAAGCTTGAGAAAGAGTTGAGGATTTTTAATCGATCCAAAGGAAGTTGATGCTCAAATTCTAAGGTAAAAGAGTTAAGATGTTTATGAGCAAATTCATTAAAGGAAATCTAGTTAGTCGATAGTTGGAATTAGAGTTATAGAATCTGGGAGATTGAAATATGAAATGATATTATGGATGAATAAGCAGGTAGCTGCATCAGAAGAATAAGCAAGCAACTGACCAGCTGATGATATGCGATGATGCACGTAAGCATTAACAAAGTATGCACTAGGTATGAGGTGTGAGGCGCGCGGAAGAAGTGTTCACAGTCGAGGTGCATTGAGTATGTCGCATAGTGGACACTCATTGCATAGACTAGTAAGCATGTTTCAGTGCCTATCCGAGCACCGTGAGTGAGGGTTGCCATTATTAAACCAAGTTGTAAGGTAAAATGGATGATGCGATGAGATGGGTTAAAATGCGATGAACTTAGTCATGGTGCAATGAAATTTCTAGTTTGCGATGAAGTTAAGTTTATGTGTTAAGCTCAAAAGGGAGCTAATTATACTGATCAATGGGCATTTCCTTACTTTAGGAAAGACACAAATAGGAAAGACTTACAGACCCATAAATAAATAGCTTAAGATAGTGAGTGACAAGTTTTCCTAATGATCAATTTTGTATATATGGTTTTCAACGCATTGAAGGAACTTTTAACGAAGAGCATCCATGATCATGTTCGAATCTTTCAGATTTCATCGTGATCGAAATACAACACATACATTCTAACATATAGCTATGCAAATTAACACTAATTAATGGCATGCTTTGATAAATAAAACACAAGGGAAAAAGTTCTCATACCAGTTGAAGACTCTCTTCAAACGTTGATCTCAAAGCAGCGAAAGAACCTTTACACGAACATTATCCTCTAGCAAATCAGTCGGCTGCGACATCACGATCGTCTACATGAATGGCAGCAATACGAACACGCACGAACAAGTAAGCAACAGGGACGATACCACCAATTGGAGCCCTTGGTATTCTTGTAGTGAGAATCTAAAGTATAGTCTTTGGTGAATTTGGTAGAGGTAGGAGGAAAAGCTGATCGTGTAGACGATAAGCAAATGGGAGAGAAAGAGCTATCGTATAGAAGAATACTTATCGTTTAGACAAAGCTACACGATCGTGTAGGTTTTACTAAACGATCATTTAGTAAAATGTATATGATCGTTTAGAAAACACGACACGTTATTGTGTCGTGTTTGCTAAACAATTGCCTACCTTTTTCTAAACGATCGTTCAGTAAAATCTACACGATCGTGTAGTTTCTGAAACCGATAAGCATTTTTCTATGCGATAGCTTCATATACTCTCCCACTTGCTTATCGCCTAGATGATCGATTCTTCCTCCTACCTCTACCAAACTCACCAAAGACCACGCTTTGAGTTCTCACTTCGAGAATACCTGGGGCTTTTTTCTGGTGGTGTCGTCTCCGCTGCATTCATGTTTCTGCGATTATTCGTGCTGCTATAGTCAACGCATCTAGTGGGCGTTGGTTGATCGGATAGAGGTCTTCCACTGCGTTGAGTTCTATAGTTAGAAGAACGTCTTCAACTGGTATGAGAACTCTCTCCCTTATTATTTTTGTTGTTCAAAGCATGTCGTTAATTACTGTTTGTTTGCATAGTTGTGCATTTGAATGTATTTGATGTATTTCGGTCACGATGAAATTGGAGCGATCCGAACGCGCTCATGGAACTCTTCGGTAAGAGATCCTTCATGTACAAGATCGGACCACGAAATCAGTTACTCTTATTTTATAATGTTATTTACTGTTTAAGACTGACTATTTTAAAGTGATGACCTAGGTAACTTGACTTTAATCCTGAACTAACTATGAACTCATGTTTATTCGAGATTATCCTTAGATTTACATAGGTGAGGGTTGGCTCAACAACGTCGGCTCAATATACCTCCATTTTATGGGTAAGACAAGGTAGATAGATGGGGACATAGGGTGCAAGAAGGAATTCACTCCTACCTGCTTTTAGGGATAGTAGAGAGGTTGTTTCTTTAAGTGATGACTCTGACTTTTGAATAAGGGCCACCCTCTCATTGGCCTGAGAGAGACTTGGTTTGTTGATTGGATCACAGATCAATTGTTCATTAGAGGATCAGTGTGACTTAAGGAATAAGAAGTAATCTCGGGGGTAAAATAGACATTTGACCCAGCCATTATTACAAACAACCTATGAAGGGTTAACTTACTCATCATGGTTATATCGAGTGGACATAATATATCTATAGTTAGAGGAGTTCAACTATGAGCTTTAGTGGAGTAACCCATTAGTTAACAAATGAGGGTTAATTTGGTGTAATGAGTTTAGCCAATTAATATCGAATTGTTGGAGCCCATGATCTGTAGGTCCGCGAGGTCCCCCTACTAGCTCGTAAATGGATTAGCTTTAGAGTAGCATGATAAGTTAATTTGAAACGTTCAAATTAGAATTAAAGAAATTAGTAATTATATGAGATATAATTACACGTTTAATTTTAAGAATTAAACGAAATATGAGAATTAATATTTAAATATGATTTAACTATATGAATGTGGATTTGTGTAAAATTAATTTAATATTTGATATTAAATTAATTAGAATTAATTAAATTGTTTAAATAATCATTTAAATCATTTTATTAGGATAATTAATTTATGAAATTAATTTTACAAAATTAATAGTATTTTCAATTTTAGAAATCAAATTGATTGTTGAAATCATTTTGGTAAAAAATTGAAAAGTTTGAAACACAAAATGGAATGTTGGTTTTTTTCCAATAACACCTTCAACTTTCTCACACAAAACCCACTTAATTTGGCTTCAATAACTCCAAGCATGAGCTGCATCTCATGCAGCCATATTCTTTGCATGATAGCCTGCAATATATTGAGAAGATTGGAGTGAAATTGAGGCATGCATATATAGAATTTTTGCTGAAAAATTCGGGTTGAAGAAGTTGTTCTTCAAGTGGGTTGTAGCAGTGAGTTCTTCTTCAAGTTCCCTTCATTAAAGCTTATTTTGAGTCTCACAACTCTATCTAAAGTTCCAAAAAATAGTGGAAAAGATCTTGAGGTGGTCTACAACAATATTTGGAGAAGTTTGCAGTTGAGAATCAAGATTCAAAGAGTTCTACAAAGGTATGGCTTGAAACCCTCTTGTTATTGTTTAAGCATGCTTTAGTTACTGCCAAAATTAATGAATTATAGTGCTTATTGATCCTTGTTGCTTCCGCTTCTTGCTGATATATCCAACAATATAAGCCCTATTCCAATGTTGGTATTAATCCTTGCAGTCTGGCTTGAAGACCTGTTGAGATTTAACAAGTTCAGAAATTGAAAACTCCAAAGTCATACATGGGCCCGAGTCTCCAAGAAGTGGTTCCTGCTCCTCCAACGTGTCGATGTGGACTACCTCATGCCTCTGAGCCTCTGGAAAATCAAAGGAATAATCTGAGAATGGCTCGTCCGGCCTCCCAACTGAAGTTATAAGCTGAGCAACAAGGTCACTCAGACTTTGCAAGTCAGTTCTAGCCTCTTCCTTAGGGAAAAGACTCTCTTGCTAGATGCACTCAAACTCTTGCTGCCTACAGAGGTTGTCTTGCTCAATATTAAAAGCTCTGTCAGCAAACTCCATACCCAAAGCCTTTAAAGACTTATCTGACCTTGAAGACTAAGCATGACTCAACTGATGTGGTGTTGTGAAATCTTGGCCACCAAAGCTTTATTGCCATCCTGAGTATCCATGGTCAAAGGACTCCCTCCACCAAGAATGGTGAGGCTCGTAGTCCCAAGGACCATAATACCCCTCCTCGGCGAATAAATATGGTGTTGGCATCCACTGCAACCTTGGGCATGCTTGTGTGGGATGCCCCTCGAGTAGGCAACTCCCACATACCTCTACTTGCTATAATCTCCTTTTCACCAAGTGGCCAACCAAGGAAGTCAACTTGGTAAGCTCGTGGCGAAGGCCACTTATTTCGTGAACCAAATTTGAAACTTGATCTTCAGACATCCAAGATTGATTCGAAAATCCTGTCATGCTTAACTGACATAAAAAGAAAACAAATCAAAGTAAAAGATGAAGAAACTCTTAAACAAGAGTATCCATGAGCGGGTTCAGATCTTTCTTATTTCATTGTGACTAAATTACCACATATACATTCTAACAAATAGATATGCATTGTAACACTAATTATAGGCATGCTTTAACAATTAAAATACAACAAATTGAGTAAACGTACCAGTTGAAGACAATCTTCACTCAAACTCAATCGAGCGGAAATGACTCCTCTATGGTTCTTATCGCCCAACAATCAGTCGCCTAGCAGCACCACGATCGTCTACACGAACGGCAGCACATGAATAAACATGACCGGGGGACCTTGTATTCTCGGAGTGAGAATACAAAGAGTGGACTTGGATGGAACTGGTAGAGGGAGGAGGAAAGGACGATCGTGTAGAACGACAAGCAAGTGGAGATAGTAAGTGATTATCGTATAGTCGGGTGCTTGTAGCTAAGAGAAAGGTACATGATCGTGTAGGTTTTACTAAGCGATTGTCTAATAAAGAATAAACGATCGTTTAGATCGGTTTGGCGCGTTAAGTGATCGTTTAGAGAAAGTGAGCGATCATTTAGAAATCACGTGCGATCGTTTAGTGTGCAATCGTTTAGACGATGGGCGTTATCATATAGGTTCTCAACTAAGCGATCGTGAAGTTTCCACACTGTGGGCAAAAAAATTTTCGAATTTTTTACAAAATGAAAACAATTTTCATTTTATTCTTCAGTTACAATAACCGAAATTGATCTTCCCACTTTTGTACGATTTAGGAGAAATTCTCGACCAATTATCTCATAACCGCCTATTTAAATAAATAATGAATATAATCATATTATATTTTTAACCTATAGTTTGATATCATATATCTACTATTGTAATTTCTCCTCTACTTGATATAAATCATATTTATATCTAATTTCCTCCAAAATAATGTATCTTATACATTTAGTCAATTATATCATATATAATTAACCAAATCAATTATATCATATATAATTGAGCTCCCTCTTATCAATTTGAACATTTCAAACTGACCCAAAAACTGATTCTCGACTTTATCCAAACTACCAAGGGGACCTTATGGACCTATGGCTCGAAGCTCCAACGATATGTGAATAGCTTACTAAACTCTTTAGCCACGAGATCCACCATCCGTTAACTTCCAAGCATTCCACTAAAGAACAAAAGTTGAACTCTTCTTACCATAGATATATTTTTGTGTCCATCGGATATAACCAATTATAAGTACGATGACCCTTCACAGATGCCCGTAAGTACAGTTGGGAAATTTTCCATTTTTCTCCTATAGTTACATCACACTCCTTAAGTACCACTGATTCCTCTAATGAACAATACAACATAGTCCAACTATATGTGAACACCTCTCGGGCCAAGAGAAGATGTGTGGCATCACATCGTTCAAACCTTGGAATCAGCCTTAAGGGAGCTATCTATCTACTTCCCCTTGCTTCAGGGAAAGAATGAATTCCATCTTATGTAGCTAAGTTCCCAGCTCCTAAATCAGACAAATTCCTAAAGTTGTAGGTTTGAGTCAGCAACCTGGTCACTCGCACCCATGCAAATCAAAGGACCGCCCTCAATGGCAGGAGTTCCCAACTCACTCGGGATTGAGGTCATGTTACCTATGGTCATCCTATTGAAGTGAAGTCTCAGTCAAGAACAGTGTTATATAACGAGACGTTAACACTTCGTGGTCAGGTCTTATACAAACTCTTTGTATAGGATGCCCCCGCTCGCATGTCCCCAATACGAATGATCAGGATTAGACTATCTGTGATAAGTCACAACACTTGTGACCATTCCACAAAGAGGGCCGCATTCGTAGCGTTACTAGGATAAGGTTTCCCTCATATATCCATATACTACAGACCATTGTGGTTATCGCTCAAGACATGATCCACTTGTATGTCACCACATATATGCTTAAGTTACATATAGATAACCAGGGATTTATTGATTTATGGTAAAGCAAATAAAACAAACAACTGAGAAAAATCAAGAAGTGAAGTAAAATATCATATATTATACATCATAAGCGTTCGTACAAACTGTTTAAAAACTACAGGACACGAGACTTTAGGGCATCGACCTCAACAATTTTAACTAAAAACTAACTAAAGAATAACTAATTGGCTTCCTTAGCAACAACGCCAATTTGGTAGGGTTGAGTTTACTGTCGCCCGTAAACCCTCACTACACAAATAATATTTATAAATCACTGAACTAACTACTTATACTAACTAGCAGTACAAGCAGCAAGTCTAAGGTCGAACCTCAGAGAAGTGCAGAAGATTAGTTCATCGAAACTCGTTTTTAGTTAAAGAGATAAATGATTGAGGAGGGGGGTTGGTGTGGATTGATAAATAAAATTGCATAAAATAGAGTGCAAGAAAGGTAAAGATAGAAGCACAATTAATCGAGATATCTTAGCTTAGAGGAATGAATACACCCAATGTAATTTAGATCATTGAACCAATTTATGACTTAAACTTCTTGTTTATGCCTAGCCCAATTGATTGGAATCCCAACCAATGATCCTAATTATCTAATTAATCAAAATGCGCAGAAAAAAAATCTGCTCCATACAATTTGATAAATCGTATTAAGTTCAAGGGATTATGCTAAGATGAGTGGTTAACTTCCAACATCTAATTAAACAATCAATATGGTTTTTCAGGCAGTCGTTTTTTCCTAACTAACTTATTGCTTTCATTGGATTAACCTATAATTATATGTCACATATTACAAGTTAATCACAAAGTATTAGAATTACACAACAAAATCATTGGGCATCAATCAACAATTAAAATCATGTAATTCATAAATGCAAATTCGGATTAAAACCTATGGACAAGTTCGTATACATCAATAAATTAAAATCTCACAAAATTACATTAAGTTTCTTCGAATCCCTAAGCTAAGAAACCAAAACCTTACCTTTTCATGAAGATAGAAAGGCTACAATTCGGCTCTACTCAAGAAATTACTAAAGAAACACCCAAAACACAAAATGGAAGAAAGAAAAGAGAGGAAATTCGGTTGGAGGCCGAAGGTGGACATCCTCCTCTGACCTAAAGCGAAGAAATGTATATATAGGGTAGTAGTGTTGCAACGCTGCACAAATTAGCGTTGCAACGCTACTATGCCTTGCAGTGCACTTTCGTCTTCAATTCGTAGCATTGCAACGCTACATGTAGATGAAACTGATACTTCAGATCCTTCTCAAAAGTTGAGAATGCCTCATCGTAGTGGGTGTTGGAGTTTGTGCCCTAAAGTCTCGTGTCCAGTAGTTTGTAAACAACTTTGTACGAATACTTGTGATGTATAATATAAATGATATTTACTTCACTACTTTACTTTCACAGGGGTAAGTAGATAGATAGCTCCCTTAAGGGCTTATTCCAAGACTTGAACGATGTGGCGCCACACACCTTCTCATGGCTCGAGAGGTGTTCACACATAGTAGGACTATGTTGTATTGTTCATTAAGGGATTTAGTCAGCTATTCACGTACCATTGAAGCTTCGAGCCATAGGTTCATAAGGTCCCCTTGGTAACTTGGATACAAGTAGATAGTCAGTTTTTAGATCAATTTGAAATGTTCAAATTGACAAGAGGGAGTTCGATTATATATGATATATTTGAACGAGTTAATTAAATATGATATAATTAACTTTATGTATGAGATACATTAATTTGGAGGAAATGGGATATAAATATGATTTATATCTAGTAAAGGAAAATATTATAATTAATATATGATATTAATTATATGTTATGAATGTGATAAGATCACATTAATTGGACGGTTATAAAGGAAATGGGAAGGCACCTTTTCTGTTCTAAATAACGGATGAGTGCATTATAAATAGCTGACGGTGTGCAAGAGACAAGGGTGCGCGGACATTGTGAAAAGATAGTGTCATCATTTAGAAAACCAGTGCCTATACGATAGTGATTGCACGATCGCTTACATATAAGATATTGCTAAGCAATCACGTACTGATTACATCGTTGCACACTATTATCTAAACGATCGTTTACCTTTTTTCTAAGTGATTGTTTAGCTCCCGATATTTACTAAACGATCGTATAGACGATCGCTTAGTTTTTCCTACACGATCGCTCACCCTTTTCCTACACGATCGTTTAGACGATCGCTTACTTTTCCTACACGATCGTATACTTCACCTAAACGATCAAGCATCTTGTCTATGCGATAGACGACCTCTTCTCCCACTTGCTTGATCGTTGTGTATGGTCGCTCTTCTTTCTTCCCTCTACCAAATTCGAACAAAGCCCATACTTTAGATTCTCACTCCAAGAATACTGAAGGCTTTGAGTGGTGTTGTCTTCTCCGTTTCCTTCTGTCCGAGTGGTGATTGTTTGAGGTAGATGGTTGGGCTTCAGACTCGTTGTGAAGAAGAAATCTTCATCTGGTATGATTTATTGATCTCTTTAGCATCATGAAAGTATGTTTGAATGTATATGTGGTGATTCTGTCACAATGAATTGGAAAGATCCGCTTCCGCTCGTAGGTACTCTTGAATAAGATTTCCTTCAGTGGGAGGGTTGTGCAACAGCCTGACCGATACATGGGTTTAACTGAAAATCAAGACATCATACCACATGATGGTTTAGAGAATCCATGGTCTTTTAATCAAGCAATAAACAATGTGGACAAAAACCAATGGATTAAAGCCATGGACCTTGAAATGGATCTATGTATTTCAATTCTGTCTGGGATCTTGTAAATCAACCTGAAGGGGTAAAACCCATCGGTTGTAAATGGATCTACAAAAGAAAATGAGACCAAGCTAGTAAGGTACAAACCTACAAAGCTAGACTAGTGACAAAAGGGTTTACCCAAAGAGAGGGGTTAGATTTTGAAGAAACCTTCTCTCCAGTTGTCGTGATAAAGTCTATTAGAATACTCTTGTCCATAGCCACATTTTATGATTATGAAATATGGAAAATGGATGTCAAGACAGCTTTTCTGAATGGCAATCTTGAAGAGAGTATCTATATGTCTCAACCAGAAGGGTTTATACAGTAGGGTCAAGAGCAAAAGGTTTGCAAGCTTAATCGATCCATTTATGGATTAAAACAAGCTTCTAGATCCTAGAATATGAGATTTGACGTTACGATCAAATCTATGGCTTTGAACAAAATGTTGACGAACCCTGTGTATACAAGAAGATCGTCAACAAAACTGTTGTTTTTCTGGTGTTAAATGTTGATGATATTCTGCTCCTTGGGAATGAGGTAGAATATCTAGCTGGCATTAGGAGATGGTTGGCTTCACAATTTCAAAGGAAAGATTTGGGAGAAGCACAATATGTTCTTGGAATCCAAATAGTTCGAAATCGCAAGAACAGAACATTGGCATTATCTCAAGCATCTTATATAGATAAAATGTTGTCTAGGTATAAAATGCAAAATTCCAAGAAAGGATCTTTACCTTTCAGGCATGGAATTCACTTGGCTAAGGAACATAGTCTTAAGACACCTCAAGAAGTTGAGAAGATGAATCGAATTTCATATGCATCTGCGGTTGGGAGTTTGATGTATGCAATGTTGTGTACTCGTCCTGACATACGCTATGCCGTAGGAATTATTAGCAGATTTCAGTCCAATCCTGGTCATGATCATCGGACTGCTGTTAAACACATTCTCAAGTATCTTCGAAGAACGAGAGATCATATGCTCGTGTATGGTCCTAAGGATCTGATCCCTACTAGATATATTGATTCCGACTTTTAAACCGACATTGATTCAAGGAAATCAACTTGGAGGTAAGTATTCACTCTTGATGGAGGAGCAGTTGTGTGGAGAAACATCAAGCAAAGTTGTATTGTAGACTTCACAATGGAAGTTGAGTATGTTGCTACAAGTGAAGCAGCAAAAGAAGCAGTATGGCTCAGAAAGTTTCTGACAGATCTGAAGGTAGTTCCTAATATGCACCTGCCTAACACTCTCTATTGCGACAACAGTGGAGCAGTTGCAAATTCAAAGGAACCACGCAGCCATAAAAGGAGAAAGCATATCGAACGGAAGTACCATCTCATCAGGGAGATTTTATACCAAAGAGACGTTATCGTCACCCAAATTGCTTTCTAAGACAATTTAGTTGATCTTTTTACGAAGACCCTCTCGGTTAAAGTGTTCGAGGGTCACCTAGTAGAACTAGGTTTACAAGTTTTCTATCATTAGGGTAAGTGGGAGAATTGGTGGATATTGTAATGCCTTAGTTTATTGTATTTGTACATTTTATTCTCTCCATGTAAACTCAACATCGTATATATTTGTATATATTGATCCACTAGAGTTTTAGTCTAAGTGGGACTATTGCTGGGTTTTATGTCCTAAAAACTTGCAGTTTTAAAATAATAAACATTTTCTATTATCAATATACTTGTTATTGATCTCATAAATTGTATAAAAGTCTAAATCCAATAAACTAAGACCCATGACTATTGGATGAGTACTTGAAATGTGGAGACATAAGAGTAGATCGGGGTTCGAGTAAATAGTCAAAATGATCTATGGTACATGAATGAGGTTGGGTACCTTATTCTGGTAACACCATTGGATGCGGCCTACTCTGTAGTTGTTACAAAAAGTTGTAACGTGCTACATACGATGCGATCCTAATTCGTACATATTATGACATGAGGAGTAAGGGCATCCTATGCAATGAGTTTGCATAAGATCAGGACCAAGAAATAAATCACTCTTACTTTATAACGTTGTTTACTGTTTAAGACTAACTATTTCACCTAGATGACCTAGGTAACTTGATCTTAATTCTGAGCTAACTATGAACTCCTGTTTATTCGAGATTGCCCTTAGATTTGCATAGTTGAAGGTTGGCTCAACAGTGCCGGCTCAATAAGACTCCCATTTCAAGGATAATATCGGATAGATAACTGGAGATATAGGGTGCAAGACAGAGTTCACACCTACCCGATTTAGGGATAGGAGAAGGTTGTTCTCTTAAGTACTAAATCCAGGTCTTAAACAAAGGGCCTCACCCACTCACTGGGCTGAGAGAGTTTGGTTTAGTGATGGATCACAAACTAGTTGTTCATTAGAGGATCAGTAAGGACATGAGGAATAAGACATAATCTCGGAGGTAAAACAGATATTTGACCCAGCCGTTATTACGAACAACCTGTGAAGGGTCGACTTGCTGATTATGGTTAAATCATGTGGACATAATATATCTACAGTGAGGGGAGTGCAACTATGGGCTTTAGTGGAGTAACCCATTAGTTAATGAATGGAGATTAATTTGGTCTAATGAGTTTAGCCAATTAATCTCGGATCATTGGAGCCCATGATCTGTAGGTCCTCGATGTCCCCCCACTAGCTCGTAATGGACTAGCTTTAGAATAGTGTAATAAGTTAATTTGAAACGTTCAAATTAGAATTAAGAAAATTAGTAATTATATGAGATATAATTATATGTTTAATTTTGGAATTAAACGGAATAGGAGAATTTATATATTTAAATATGATTTAAAGATATAAAGATGGATATGTGTTAAGATTAATTTAATATTTGATATTAAATTAATTAAGTTTTATTTATTAATTAATTTTTTATTTTTTAAAAAAACCAAAATAGATTTTATAAAATCAAATTTTGATTTTTAGATAAAATTGGAAAAGTAAAAATAAAAACATATAAAATGAAAAAAGAGGTTTTTCCATTATTCATCACCTAAGTAGCTCACAAATAAAGCAATATCTTGGCCTTGTCTTCTCCAAGCATGAGCTGCAACTCATGCAACTCTTCTTTTTGCATGTTGATCTGTAATATAATGAAGAGATTGGAGTGAAAATTCGGCATGCAATGTATAGAGAATTTTAGAGAAAATTCGTGTTGAAGAAAAGGTTCTTTAACAAGGTTGCTGCAGTGAGCTTTTCTTCTTCATCCCTTGATTCAAACTTGTTTTGAGTCCCACAACTCAATCTAGAGCACCAAGAGAATAGTGAGGAAGATCTTGAGGTGGTCTGCAACAAGATATGGGAAAGATAGCAGTTGGAGAAGGAACTTTGAAGAAGTTCTACAAGAGGTTTGTCTTGAAACTCACATTTTTCTGCAAAAACATGCATTATATTTTGCCAAAATTAGTGAATTTGAATATTTAAATGATCCCTGTGTTCTACTGCTGTGATACAATCCTACAAGTGGATCATGCCTTAAGTGATAACATAAAAGGTCTGTAATATAAGGATGAAGGAGGGATACCTTATCCTGGTGACACTACGGATACGACCCGCTTTGTGGAGGTTTACAAGTGTTGTGAACTACTATAGATGATCTGATCCTGACTATTCATGTGGAGAAATACAAGCGGTAGTGTCCTATACAAAGAATTTGTATAAGGAGTTTAATTAATTATTCAAGTGTCATTGGAACTTCAATCTATAGGTCCATAAGGTCCCTTCTGTAGCTCAACAGGGATTCAATGAGAATCAATTTTGGATTAATTTGAATTGTTCAAATTAATTGAGAAAATTAATTATATGTGATATAGTTAATCTAATTTAATCATATATGATATAATTACTATAATGTATTTGATACATTATATTATAAAATTTATTTAAGAGGAAATAAATATTTGAATATGATTCAAATATCAATTATGTGAATTAAATACATATAATCAAATTGAATATAAATGAGATTTATATTAAAATCATTGTTGAGAGAATTAAAAACTATAGGTTATATTGTATGTGATACAATACTAAACCATAAGTTATATATTTGATGTCGTATAATCTATAGTTATATGTATGTATGTATGTATGTATGTATATGTATATGTATATATATATATATATATATAACAATTTTATTTAAATTAAATTAAATTAAATTTATTGTATGTTAATTTTAATTTGAATTAATGGGATGGAAATAACATCCCTCCCCTATTTTCTCTCAACTCACTACAAGAGTGGTGGGAATAGTTGAGGGTTGTTTTCTTCTTCATTCATTCTGTGCTTGAGACTTACAGAGAACATTCTCTGCAAAATTTATTTTTATAGAAAAACTCTGAGAAAAGTTCTCAGGCTTTCACACAACCCTCTTCCTCTCTCAAACTCTATTCCTCTCTTCCAAAATACCAAGAGTTGACAACTCCTTGGATTTTCATCCTAGAGAATACAGGGGAAGCGTTCGTGGTGGTGGCCAAATTAGGGTTTTCAGTTCGTTGCAATTTCGTAGGAGGAATTATACGTGAAGATTGGATCTTCAAGGGCTAGTAATTCTTCTCCCATCTCTTTTTTTTTTTTTTTTTTCGTAAATAGCATGCTGTAAAATTTTAGTTTAAGTGCTTAATGTTTCTATTTTATTTCTGTGAACTTCACGTTCTATAAAAAATGGGATTTGGGACCGATCCTCGCTCCTGCTCTGAACTTTAACCGATTCCTTCACAAGGGAGGAAAATGAGTTAAGTCTAACAGGAGGCATGCATTGAAGGTCATTTTGGGGGGTTTAGCAAAGGCCAAACTGGATGGAATGCGAGCAGTTAAGTTTTCCTAGGTGATGATGCTAAGAAGATTAGTAGACTTGGTCCAAGGGCTATGCGATGGCAAGGAGCATTAAGGCACATGTAGAGGTTAATGAAGGTGTTGATGAGCGGTAGGCCTAAGCGCGAGCACCTAAGACAAGCAAGTGTACGCATGGGCTAGTGATGCGGTGACCGTGAAGGTGCAGCGCTGTTTGACTATGCGTTGCTAAAAGAGAAACCTGCATAGGTGCAAACCTATGCCTTGGTAAAAGGCTTAAGCACCCAAATTAATCAACTAGTAAGTGGGCTAGGTGGCAGTTTTAGAAATGTTAATAGCATGCCAGGTGGTATGTAATTAAGTTAGATGATTCATGCAAGCCCATATATAAATAGCAGTTGAAATGAAGGGGACTATTTTGCCAAAAATTTTCTATGTCTAAAAGAAATTATTGCTGCCATCCGAAGCTCAAAAGGTGTTGAAGAACTCTTGACAAGCTTGAGAGAGAGTTAAGGATTTCCAATCAATCCAAAAGAAGTTGATGCTCAAATTTTCTAAGGTAAGAGAGTTAAGAAGTTTATGAGCAAATTCATTAAAGGAAATCTAGTTAGTTAATGGCTAGAATTAGAGTTATGGAATCTGGGAGATTGGAATCTGAAATGATATTATGGATGAATAAGCAGACAGATGCATCTGAAGAATAAGCAAGTAACTGACCAGCCGATGATATGTGATGATGCGCATAGACATTAAAAAGTGTGCACCAGGTGTGAGGTGTGAGGTTGCGCAGAGGTAGTGTTCACAGTCAAGGCGCATTGAGTGTGCCGCATAGTGGACGTTCATCGCATAGGTTAGGAAGTGTGTTCCAGTGCCTACCCGAGCATCGTGAGTGAGGGTTGCCATTATTTAACCAAGTTGTAAGGTAAAATGACAAAGTGTAGATGATGCAAGGAGATGGGTTAAGATACGATGAACTTAGTCATGGTGCAATGAAATTACTAGTATGTGATGAAATTAACTTTATATGTTAAACTCAAAAGAGAGCTAATTATATTGACCACGGGACCTTTCCTTATTTCAAGACAGACACAAATAGGAGAGGCTTATAAACTCGTGAATAAGTAGCTTAAGACAGTGAGTGCAAGTTTTATAAATGTTTCCTAATGATCAAATTTTTGTATGGTTTTCAACGCATAACCAATGCAACAGTTGTTTTAAAACCATAATTTCTACAATGCATGCTTTACTCATATGTTAATCGCATGATCCATGTTTTCAAATAAATGAGATTTCATAAGTGAATTTAGCATGTGATTTCAGTAAGCTTATGCCTATGATTTATACTTATTGTTTACATGGCACTATGCGATGACATGGAATTTATGAAGTATGATTAACTCACATGAGTATTCTGTTATCATATTTGTTGTATGTTTTAAATGTTTTTTGCCTTCTATAAGCCATACTTCAATGTTGGTATCGAAGGCATGGTAAGGTACCCAAATTTCAGTTATGTTAGGAATCCTTGACACGAAGGTATGGTAAGGTGGTCATGACACAATCCACTCTACATGCATGTATGGCCCATATTGACGACATTGATGAGATTGAGAAAAATGGCTCTCTCAACTAATGTTATTAGGGATTGAGCAAAAGGGCTCTCCCATATGTTCGGACAGAGGAGTAAAGGTGCTTTACATGAATAATAATGAGCTTCGTTTCGGGGTTTAACATATGATATGATTTTGTGTTTCAAGTTTTATGTCCAAACCCTGAAAATGATTATGTATAGTTCTATGAGAAACCATATCTATGTTATTTATGTTAAAAGGATGTGTTATTTTAAATAGTCACTCATTGGGCATTTTAAGCTCATTCTTTTAAATGTTTTCTCTCCCCAGGTAGCGATCGATGTCCTAAAGCCGAGTAAACCTGCCAATTAGTCACTATAATAATTCTCCAGTAACTTTAAGTCTAGGTGGTCCACTTGCCATGTTTTTTAAAGGATTAAAATTCTCCACAGCGGAAGAAATCGTGTTCCAATTTTAATTTTACAGAACGATAATTAGAGGATGGAAATACAAGATAAATAAAATTAATTAAACATGCTTTCTACTGTACAAGAAGAAGAAGAAGGATTAGGATATCACATACCCGTTGAAGATCAATTCTTCGTGTTCCTCTCCAATTCGCGTCGTCTTCTCCTGATCCCACGAACATCGCAATCAAATACCACCACAAGATCTTTCCCGTTATTCTCAGGGACAAGAATTGTGCAAGAATGTGGCCTTGCAATCAATCTCAACTTAGGGAAGGGTATGAAAGATTTTTCTGAGAAAAAATTCTATAGAAAACCAGAAAGAATGAGAGAGAGGAAGAAGAAGATGATGAGAGAACCTCTTTTTCTCTCTCTCATTTCTTTACGTAAAATTGAGATATTCGAGGGTTGAGAGAGTTATAACTCCCTCCCCTTTTTTCTTAATTCGAAATTAAAATTCAGAATTTTAATTTTAATTGTATATATAAAAACTAACTTAATATATAAATATCAAATTATATGTTATATCACATATAATATATAAACTATAGTTTATATTATATCACATATAATATAACCTATAGATTTTATATAAATCACATTCATATAATTTAATATTTTAGTCACATTCAAATAACAACCCTTCTCATCATACTATATAAATTTAATATTAATCAAATTAATATTAATTTTAGCATATGGTTTCTATATAAATCATATTCACATAATTAATATTTGAAACATATTCAAATATTTATTTCTCTCATATAACTATATAAATTTAATATGAATCATATTCATACTAAATTTTAACATATAGATTTTATATGAATCATATTCATCTATTTAGTATTTGAATCATATTCAAATATTTATTTCTTTCATTAAACTATATAAATTTAATATGAATCATATTCATACTAAATTTTAACATATAGTTTTTATATGAATCATATTCGTACAATCAATATTTGAATCATATTCAAATATTTATTTCTCTCATAAAAATGTATCGTCATGCATTATATTATATAATGTATCAATATACATTATTTAACTGTATCTTATACAATTAATTCCCTTTAACTAATTTAAACACTTCAAAACACATCAAAATTGATTTGGTTCCCATCAATCCTCATTGAGCTAATAAGGGAACCTTATGAACATATAAATTGAATCTCCAATGATAAGAGATTAATTGATTAAACTCTTTTAAAATCAAATTAATCAACATTCATTTACTGCAGGTCATTCCATTAAAGGCCTACAACTGAACTCTTCGCACTATAGATATATTTATGTGTATATTGGATATAACCAAGCAACAATATGTTGACCCTTCATAAATTGCTCGTTAGTACAACTAGATCAAATTATCGTTTTACTCCTGTAGTTACATCTAACTCCTTAAGTACCACTGATTCCTCTAATGAACAATTAGTCATAGTCCAACTATGACCAAACCCCTCTCGGACCAGGAGAGGGTGAGGCACCTTATTGTTCAAGCCTCGAAACCAACCCTTAAGGGAGCAATTTATCTTCTTATCCTAACTATAGAGAAGAAGTAAATTCCTTCTTGTGTAGCTGTGTTCTCAACTCCCCAATCAGACCAATTCTCAAAATGGTAGGCTTATTGAGTCGCGAATCTGGCCACTCTCACCGATACAAATCAAAAGATCACCCTCATATACAGGAGTTCACAACTCACCGAGGATTAAGGTCAAGTCACCTATGGTCATCCTGGTGAAATGTAAGTTTCTTCTAACAATGATGTTATAAAGAGAGACTTCACATTTCGTGGTCCGGTCTTTATACAAACTCTTTTGTATAAGATACCCCCGCTCACATGTCTCCAAAAGAATGATCATATCATTTATAGTACTTTACAACAATTGTAACAACTACAAAACAGGGTGTAACAATAGTGTTACCAGAATAAGACACCCAACAACCTTATCCACATTTAAATATTTGTTATCTGGATGACTGCGATGTAAATGGGTGTGAATATTTTAAACAGTAGCACATGTGTAGTTAAGTAATGGATGAGATTATGTATGCATTTGTTATAAGTTTTATTTTACTACTATCAGATCAACAGGTGCTAAGTGTCACAATCGCTTTTTCAGAAGCTTCTCTTAGCGATTGTGCGACACTTGTTCCCGCTCACGAACAAGTCAAGCCAACTCGAATACGAACTGCTGATGGCACACCAAGTGCCTCTCGCAACCTCCACCCCCGTTTTAGGGAAAACGGTTTTAGAAAACGAGTTTGGAGAAAAGGTTTTTGTAAGAAGTTTTTATGAGTGTGAATAAAGAAAGAAAGATTGTAGTAGACTAGAAAGCAATAAGCAACAACAACAGCTTTATAGAGTACTACTCCGGGTATGAGGAAGTGATGCTTAGTCTTATCCCCATATAGTGCATTCTGAACAAAAAGCCAACTGGCGCCCTTGCATATGCAAAAGGGCGAGTGGTCACTTACAATGAAAATGTAAAGAAAGAAAGCTAACTAAGCTAATACAATACAAGATATGAAAGTATGCTAGAAGGGGGTTGGAGCGGGCATGCGGCCATGGGCAACAGGCCCTGGACAAGGATGACTATGACATTCTCCCTCACTTAATTAGTTGACGTCCCCGTCAACTGACCTTGTTCAAAATCTGCGATGGCTGGAGCTGCATTCTTCAAATCTTCGGCCCGTTCCCAACTGATCTCTTCGTCTGAGAGATCCTTCCATTTCACTAAGAACTCTGTCAGTTCTCGTCTGGGTTTTCCAATACGGCGCGTACGTTTATCTAGGATTTGTGCAACTTCTTTCTCAGCAGAACTCTTCATCGTGACCCGTGGGTGCCTTAGCATTTTTCGTTGTTCATCCTCGAGATCGGGATGATGGGGCTTTAGAATACTCACATGGATGACAGGATGAATCTTCATCCATGAGGGTAACTGAATCTTATATGAGGTTCTCCCGACTTTCTCAATTATCTCCATTGGACCTTCATATTTCCTTACTAACCGTTGGTCTCTCTGGCCTCGGAAACGAAACTGTTCCGATCGTAGCTTGATCAGAACCTTGTCCCCGGCTTGAAACTCGAGGGCCTTCCGCTTCTTATCAGCCCACTTCTTCATCCTTCTTGATGCTCTTTCTAGGTAGGCGCGAGCTATCTCAGAGATTTTGTTCCACTCTTTAGTGAAGTTATGTGCCTGAGGAATTTTGCCTGCATAAGGGTGGTCCACCAAGTGTGGCATGAGTGGTTGTCTGCCGCACACCACTTCGAAGGGCGTTTTTCTGGTCGCGAAACTCTGCTGGCTATTGAAGCTGAACTGAGCCACATCTAACATCTGGACCTAGTTCTTCTGCCTAGCGTCGATAAAGTGACGCAGATATTCCTCGAGCATACTGTTGAAGCATTCCGTCTGGACGTCAGTTTGGGGATGATAGCTAGAAGAGATATTCAGTGTTGACCCAAATATTTTGAACAAATTTGTCCAGAATGTCCCAGTGAATCTTCCGTCCCGATCGCTAACAATGCTCGCGGGGACACCCCATAATTTCACGATGTGT
Organism: Benincasa hispida; assembly: GCF_027475165.1. Lineage (NCBI taxonomy): Eukaryota > Viridiplantae > Streptophyta > Magnoliopsida > Cucurbitales > Cucurbitaceae > Benincasa > Benincasa hispida. The sequence goes on along the minus strand of NC_143487.1, from coordinate 15,700,949 downwards.
TTGAAGAACAGCTGGGCAGTTATCATGGCTGTGCACATTTTCGACGTTGGGACGAAAGTGGCATATTTTGAGAACCGGTCAATGATAACAATGATCGATTCGAACTCTCCCACCTTGGGCAAATGGGTGATAAAGTCGAGAGACACGCTCTCCCATGGTCTAGAGAGCACAGGTAGGGGTTCCAGCAGACCCGCTAATTTCGCCCTTTCGACCTTATCTTGTTGGCAGACAAGGCAAGTCTTGATAAATTGCATAACATCGTCCCGAAGGCTTGGCCAATAGTAGCCTTGTTTCAGAAGGGCATAAGTCCTCTGCCAACCATTATGTCCTGCCCACGGTGTGTCGTGGCACTCCTTCATCAGCGACCTTCGTAACTCCCCGGATCTGGGGATGTAGAGGCGATTGCCCTTGGTGTATAGTAGATCATCTTCCACCTAGAACCGGCGTGTCTTCCCCTCTTTGGCCAACTGTAGGGTGGCCTGCGTCGCTGTGTCATTTGTCAAGTGAGTTTTGACAGTTTCTTGTACTGTTGCACTCAACGTACTTGCTTGTAGGCGGGCGAACATGCACAGGGCCGCATGTTCGCTCTTTCGGCTTAGAGCATCGGCTACTTGGTTACTTTTCCCTGGTCTATGTTCAAATTGGAAGTCGAACTCCGCTAGACACTTCTGCCACTGTGCCTGTTTTGACGACAACTTCGGTTGGTTGAAGAAGTGACAAATGGAGTTGTTGTCGGTTTTGACCACGAACTTGGCCCCCAAGAGATACCGTCTCCAGGCCCTCAAGCAGTGAACTACTGCTAACATCTCTTTCTCGGATGAGGCATACCTCCGTTTGGCATCATTTAGTTTTCTACTCTCATACGCGATAGGGTGTCCGTCTTGGAGGAGAACACCACCCAACGTGAAGTCAGAAGCATCAGTCTCTACTTCAAATGGCTTGGTCACGTCGGCAATTCCGAGGATCGGCCCCTCAATCATCACTTTCTTCAAGCCCTCAAAGGCGGCTTGACATTCAGGAGTCCAGCTCCATTGGCTATCCTTCTTCAACAGTTCGGTTAATGGCCCTGTTCTTCTCGAGAATCCTTCTACGAACGGCCTATAGTAGTTGGCTAGTCCGAGGAAGGATCGTAGTTCGGTCACGGATGATGGTACCCTCCAGTCTCTAATCGCGGCCACCTTGCCCTCTTCCATACCAATCCGACCACACTCAATCACGTGGCCAAGGAAATTTATGCGCTCTTGGGCAAAGGAGCACTTCTCTCTCTTTACATACAACTGATTTCTCCTCAGCTTTTCGAAGACTAGTTAGAGGTGATGTCGATGGTCCTTTAGCGAGGCACTATAGACCACAATGTCATCAAGATACACTACGACGAATTTGTCGAGGTATTCGTGAAAGTTACTGGAGCATTGGTGAGGCCAAAGGGCATCACGAGGAATTCGAAGGCTCCATATCTCGTGACACAGGTTGTTTTAGGTTCGTCTCCTTCAGCAATTCGGACCTGATAATATCCATACCGTAGGTCCAGTTTCGAGAAATACTTAGCACCGTGAAGCTGATCAAATAAGTCAGTAATGATAGGAAGGGGATATTTGTTGCGAACTGTGAGCTTATTCAAGGCCCGATAGTCCATGCACAACCGGAGGGTCCCATCCTTCTTCTTCTGGAACAGTACTGGGTCTCTGTAAGGTGCCTTTACCGGTCTGATAAATCCTGCATCTAACAACCCGTCTAACTGTTTCCGGAGTTCGGCCAATTCTGGCAGGGCCATCCGATATGCATTCTTGGCAGGCGGCTTTGCCCCTTGTAACAACTCAATCTTATGGTCAAGCCCCCTTCGTGGGGGTAAGAACTTGGGCAAGCTTTTCGGCATGACATCCCGATACTCTTCCAAGAAAAATAGAATGTCTTGGGGGATCTCCTCTTCAGTGGACTCAACTGATTCTATCGAGATAGCCATGAACGTGGGTTCGTCATGGGCCAGGCCTCTCTTCAATTGGAGGGCTGAGATCATTCTCACCCTATTTGGCTGCTTGATACTGGCTTGGACTACGGTGGGTGTAGATCCGGTAATGACTAAACATTTGACGAGGGGCATTGGTATGACTTTATGTTCAAGTAGGAATTCCATCCACAGTACCACGTCGAAATCATCCATCTTGACAATCACGAAGTCAACGAAGCCCCTTCAGTCTCCTAACTTCATCGGAGTTCTCTTCGCTATCCCCGTAATCGGTAGGGCTGCGGAATTCAAAGCTTTCATCTTCCCTGCATCTCTTTCCCAAGTCAAGTTCAGGCGGCGAGCTTCCGTTTCAGCCATGAAGTTTTGGGTAGCCCCAGGGTCAACCATAGTGTTTTTTGCCGATCTTTGGTTGACCCAAGCGTCCACATACATGAGTCCTTTCTTTAATGGCTCCGTCGCCTTTCCCATCTTCTTCTGGAGCGCAGATAAGAATTTCAATGCCCCCATCCTGGGATTCTCAATTTCTGCAGCTGGCTCGGTTACCGTCTTCTCCAGTTCAGCCTTGTCTTCAGAGGTAGAGGCTAACGTGGCTTGAAAAGCATTGAACGCGGTTCGATTTAGACATTCGCCCGCCCTGTGTGGCCCTTTACATATGAAACAAGACAGAGGGCGATTGTAATTGTTATGTTGTTGCGGCGGCCCCCGCCAGTTGTTTCCTGATCTCGGTTGGGATGATTTACGGTCCCCCCCTGTGTTCTTGTCTCCTCCCTCAGGTCTGGGAGGACTGGAACGACTGTTTCTGTTTCCGCTATTTGAGGAAGTTGACTGCTTCCTCACATCTCGTGAGTCAGTGCTAAGGTCGTATAGTCGTTTAGCTACCGCATAGGCAGAGAGGAGATCCTGTACTCTCTGTTCATATAGTTTTGATTTCATCCACGGTTTCAGCCCTTCAACAAAGCAAAAGACCTTGTCTTTTTCAGACATATCTCGTATGTCCAACATAAGTCCTGCAAACTGTTTTACGTAGTCCCTGATGTTACCTGTTTACTTTAGCTCTTGGAGTTTTCGTCGAGCCAAGATCTCGACATTTTCATGGAAGAACTACGAGCGAAGTTCTTGTTTCAATCTATCCCAAGTATCAATAGTGCAGCGTCCTTCCTGTATGTCTGTAAATCGTGATCTCCACCACAGTTTTGCATCTTCAGCTAGATGCATCGTTGCTAGTGTGACTTTTGACTCTTCAGTCACTGTGTCCGTCGCCTTGAAGTATTGCTCAAGGTCGAAGATAAAATTTTCTAGGGCTTTCGCTTCTCGCACCCCACAGAAGGGTTTCGGTTCTGGGATTTTTATTCTGCTTACTGTCATTGCTCCCCCAGATGGGGCTTGGTTCCCTATCGCTCGGATGGTGAGATTCACCCCTAGCACTCACATCCGCTATCTCGACTCTGATGACGTCAAGGGCCGACCGAAAGTCTTCAGGCAAATCGGTTACCATCTGAAGTATTGCTTTTTGGGAGCTGTCCAGCTCTTCGACACGCTCCTCTATGTGGCAACAGAGCCCGAGGAGCTATCGCTTCGTTCAAAGCTGCCGGACCGTACTGTTTTGGTCTCGAGGGTCTCTACCCTCATCATCAATTCTTTGACAGGTAATCCGTCTAGGCGGCCTACTACCACATCAATTCCATCGGCTTTCTCAGCAACTTCTTGTAGCCGAGTCTCTAGGAAACGGACATTATCTGGGACCTCTCTTAGGTAGAGCATTTGCTCTTCCACATGGGACTTGTTCAGGTTCTTCGTCGCCGACATGATCACTGATTTTCCCTCTGTAAGCCAACCTGGCTCTGATACCAACTATCACAATCGTTCTTTCGGAAGCTTCTCTTAGCGATTATGTGGCACTTGTTCCCGCTCACGAACAAGTCAGTCAACTCGAATACGAACTGCCAATGGCACACCGAGTGCCTCTCGCAACCTCCACCCCCGTTTTAGGGAAAACGGTTTTAGAAAACGGGTTTGGAGAAAAGGTTTTCATAAGAAGTTTTTGTGAGTGTGAATAAAGAAAGAAAGATTGTAGTAGACTAGAAAGCAATAAGCAACAACAACAGCTTTATAGAGTACTACTCCGGGTATGAGGAAGTGATGGTTAGTCTTATCCCCATATAGTGCATTCTGAACAAAAAGCCAACTGGCGCCCTTGCATATGCAAAAGGGCGAGTGGTCACTTACAATGAAAATGTAAAGCAAGCAAGCTAACTAAGCTAATACAATACAAGATATGAAAGTATGCTAGAAGGGGGTTGGACCGGGCATGCGGCCATGGGCAATAGGCCCTGGACAAGCATGACCATGACACTAAGGGTACAGGTTCATAGGAACAGGTTGGTCAGTAGTTGTCGTAAGAGGGTTGTCAATTGCAATCTTCACATCCCTTCTCGAGTTAAGAGGGTAATCTGGGAGGGGGTGTAACAAGTAAACTGAAATAAAACTCAAAACTTAAAAACCAAAAGTGTAATTTTTATATTTTGAATCCTATGTACCAAATAGAAACTAAATCCAAAAACTAAAACCTAGAAATTGAAAAAATATCTCTCTAAAAAGTTTGTATATATTACAAATTTATTAGATGTGAAATTGAAGGTTTCGAGACTTATTAGACTTTTTTTTTTTAGAGTTCATGAATGTATTAGACTGGAAATTGAATGTTCGTGGATGTATGTGTAGATATTTATTAAAGTTTAATATTCTTTTTGACATAAAAACTTAAAAAGTTTATATGCTAAACAAATAACTTTAAAAACAAAATTAGGTATATTTGTTAGGTTTGAATATTATTAATGTTGCTCATGTACAATCTCACATCCTTGGGAGGGGAAAGTGATGAAAAAGAAAGTCTAAACGCCACTATCTAAAGTAAGTAGAATTACACCATCAATGAATACAACTGTGATGATTTAACTCAAAGGGACAGAAAAGTCTGTCACAAAAAAAAAAAAAAAAAAAAAAAAAAAAAAAAAAAAAAAATCAAAACAAGAAAGTCTGACCACAATTTGCTATGTGATTAACTTTTTTTTTTTTTAATATTTTTAAATTTTTTTATTGTGCGAATTCAATGAACGGGATAAAAATGAGTACAATATGGACACATTAAATATTATTATTTTTTATTCTGTTAAATTGAATAAAGTTTGAAGTCAAATTTTGCTCTCTCTCGTTTAAAAATTGCGTAATTAATATATTTAAATTTATAATGGTAGACAATTTAAAAGGTTATTAACTTAAAATGCGTAATTAATATATTTAAATTTATAATGGTAGACAATTTTAAACTTGTACACAAAGTTGTTATTCAATTATTTTTCTTTCTTTTTTTAATTGTACACAAAGTTACTTACATAGTTGCACATATACACGATAAGATTAAGGGGGAAAGTCTAAAATAGGGACATGAAATTTTATTTTGGAGTAACTGCTTTAAATGATAAACTAAAAAATATTTTTAAATATAATAAAATATTAGTGATAGATAGTAATAAACATCTATCAACAAATGATAGATGCAGATAAATGCATATTAATATCTATTAGTGTTATCATTGATAGACAGTGAAATTTTGTTATTGTTCGCTCAAGGTTTCTAGGAAAACTTAAATCGTGGAGTTGAACCTGTGTTGATGTAGATGTTGATTTGATGCGATATGGTTCGATCTCTAGTGTTTGATCCTCTAATTCTCTCAATTGAATGCAACGCTTGATTTGAAGAAGTGAACCACGTGATATTCTTGGAGTTAAAGTCTTGGAAGAAAGCTTGTATCACCAAAAAAAGCCTCTATTGTTGGGAGAATTCTCTCTAGGCCCTCTAAGTGTAAAATTTCTGACCACTCACAAATGAAGAGAGCTCAGTTCTCTAATAGGCTCCATGGGCTTGGGCTTGGGCTTGATTAGTACATGGGTCTGGCCCCTGGGCCCAATTGGTTTGACTTCAACCTGCTTTGCCTTTCGGGCTAGATTAAGATAATTTTTGGACTCAACTGGATTTTAAACCAAATAATTATATGAAATTCGACCAAATTAATCTTATCTTATTCAACGGTCATGATGAAATCACGTGGCGTCATTGGAATTTGTATTCAACTTCATTTTGGGACACATGTCAAGTTCTAAATGGTCCCAAATTTAATATTTTAGAATTCCCTCATTAATTTAGTAAACAACGTGACAATTTATGATTAATCCCAAGTATCTCCTTCAACCACTATATTTGAAAATATCTTTTAACAATTTTTTATATTTAAAAATAGTCTTTTGTTTTGCATATTTACCCTTTGATTTTCATATTTTTAAATAGGGAAAGCGACGTTTAGATAAGTATGAATTTTGATATAATAGATTAACTCGAGAAAATGTGAAAAGGAAAGAAAAAAAGTCTATCTTTATGTTGAACAATTCGCCCCATTTTTTATTTAAACATAATATTAGAAGAAGTTAGTATTTAATTTTAAAAAGTCATTTTGAAAAAATAGAGCATTTAGCAACTATTTAAAATAGATTTTGGAAAACTTTCAAAGCTTATTTTAAACTCTTTTGATAAGAATGGTAGATGAAATAGGTTTAATTTTCAAAACAAAAATAAAAATCCAAATGATTACCAAACGGGACCTAAAAAATGTAAACAAATTATATTATATGTGTAAACCTCTAATCCTATTTACTAGCTAATCATGTTTAAGTCCTCTTAATTAAGTGTTTAATTACCCTATTATATGTTTAAATTCTTGTAAGATGTGGTTATAATGTTTGTAGTAGAGAAAATTAAATGGAGGTTATAGTGAGTATGCGTGTGAGGTAGAGATGAGGAAAAATTTCTAAGTCTTGAAATGGTGCTCTCAGGTAGTAAAGCATAGCCAACACTTAGACAAAACTTTGGGAAGTTAAGACATATGAAGATAGGCGCGACGTCAAGCTGAAAGGGAGGTAGGACTTTGCCTAAGAGTGCTAACACTTAAAATGAAATCAGAAACGTAGAGGTAAGGAAGACAAGAGTATCTGTGGGCTTAGGAGCCTAAGAGTGGAAATTGGCTAAGTCTAATGGAAGGTATGCGTGAAGAGCCATATGAGGTTAGTAAAGACCCAAGGTGGATAGTATGCGGGCAATTGAGTTTGCTTAAGTGAACGCTTGGTAGCCAAGGAGTGTTGAGGCATGTTAGAAGTAAGGGATGTGTTTACGGGCAACGAGCCTAAGCACGAGTGTCTAAGGGTAAAGCCAGCTTATGCATTGGTTAGTGATGTGTGAGCAAGGGAATGTGACGTTAGCCGTGGTATGCGTTGACTAAGGAGGAAGGCTAGCAGGGATGCAAACCTGGGCATTGATGAAAGACTTAAGCATTCAGCTTAATCACCAAATTAGTGGGCTAAGTAGCGTGCTTAAAGGCCCTAAGGATGGATTAGTGTGCTAGTTATCACATTAAGAAACGTTATGAGCATGCATCCTTATTATAAAAAAGGAGTTTGAAGTTGAAGAGCTTGGTTTGGACATTTTGAGCGTGCTAAGGGAGAAAACTTGTCACCGATTTGAAGCTTGAGCTGTGAGAAAGCTAATTCAAGGCTACTAGAAGAAGATTTCTATGGAATTGAGCTAAAGGTTGAAGAATTTATTCACGTGTTTAAGAATCTTAGGCCACGCGGACGAGTTGTAAAGATTGGTGAATTCCAAACTCGAGAAAAGGAATAAGAGTATGAACGCATGTTAATAATTTAAAGAGTTTTTATGTGTAATTTCCATGCATTCTACGTGAGTTTTACGCCGTGATTTAGTATTAAAATGAGTTATTTACTGATTCCTTTAAGCATGATGATAAGTATGATCTTATGACGTTAACATGTATATTTAGTATGTAAAACCTACTCCTGCATTTGGTACCGAAGGTATGGTAAGGTACCCAATTATATGACGATCCTTGCTACCAAATGTATGGTAAGGTAAGCGGGATCCTACTCAGTTCTAAGTGCACGTAAGATCTTTATTATTGACGTTGATGATATCGAGCAAAAGGACTCTCTCTCAACTAAAGTTATTAGGGATTAAGCAAAAGGGCTTTCCCGCATGTTCAGAAAAAGGAGTTTAGGAATTTTATAAGGAATGTTGAAGAGTTTCAATTCAGGGTTTTGATTTTACATTTTCTAATTTTTATTTTTGAACCCTAAAATGTAAATGTAAATGTAAATGTTTTATTATAAACATGTTTACACCATGAGTTTATGAAAACATGTTTCTTTTAAAGAAGTCACTCACAAGGCATTTTTAAACTCATCATTTTCCTATGTTTCCTCCCCAAGTAGCGGTCGACGTCCAGAAGCCTAACAATTCTGTTAGTCAGTCACTTCTCATAAACTTTAGAGAATTTGAAGTTTAGGTGGCTCATCATGTCCTGTTAAATTTGGATTTTATGTTTATGTTGTGGGAATTAGGACAGAACCTTGAGTAGTTGTTGTAAATTAAGTATCTTACTATGTGAAGATTTGTATGCTAAGTTGACTTGACCTTTTGATAATAATCTGTTGTGAGTTATTAAACTGTTTATCAGGTACTAGGAGTACAGATTTATGGAAGTATGTAGGCAATAATTATCATAAGAGGGTTGACAAATGTTATTTTCACACTTCTCGAATTAGGAGGTAATTCGAGAAGGGGTATGACGATATGCCCAAGAGAAAAAATTGTAATCACCCATATGAACATAGTTATAAAAGTAGTAAAACATAATTGGTAGGCAATTTGAAAAAAATAGATTCCATAAAAATGAAGTTATATTTCATATTTTTTAAATATGTGTTTATTAGTAGATTTAGAAAATGGATTCCAATTTAAATTATTGTTTGAAACGTGTTTGATAGTATATTTAATAAAACTAGATGTAGTTACTCACTAAATTTGGTTGAATATAAACTATTATTAATTATTTTATGAACATGTTTTATGTAAAAAAAACAAAAAAAAACTTGTATAATTGTTATTAAGTTCATATAATAGTACATTACAAAATACATATTTAATTTAAAAGAAAATGAACCGATTCTACAACATGAAATACTAAATTTATTAACATTTCTCTATTTATCTTTATTAATCTAATTTTGCATTTTAAAATTTCAAATTCAAAATTAAAAATAATTTTAAAAAAGGTTAGTGATTATCTACTAAAAATGCACTAAAAGTTTGTACCAATCTAACAAATATTTTCTTAAAAAATAAGTTTATGAATTTGTACAAAGATAAGTAGTAACTAAGCATATGAGCTTTAGTCACCATAGTACTTCTACATCTGGCCATCAGGCATTTAACAAATTTTTTAATGATAATGCAAACCAAAATATTTTACATATTTACCCTTGATGATTTTATTTTTTTGAATGGAAATTAATGGTCACGTTTTAATAAGGTTTATATCGGTGGCTATCAAGTATCAAATCAAGTGGCCCTATGGATATATGATCACAAAAATTCACATTTAGGGATGGTTTGGATCGAAGATATTATTACATTTGTATAAATATTAAATAGCTAAATTTGAATATCTGAATTCTAAATATCTGGGATAATTAATATTTGTATTTGGATGTGTAGAATAATTAATACCTGAAAGTTAAGTATTTGTGTTCAATTCAATATTGTACATAGAAACTATAAATATAAGAGATCAGCTAAATTTAACGTTAACTAATTTAGGGTCGTTTTTAAATATAGAAAAATAAACCAAAATATTTACAAGATATATCAAAATTTTAGAACTATCAATGATAGACGTTGATTGATCAGTGTCTATCAATATCATTGATAAAAGTCTATCCGTGTATCAGCGTCTATGATTAATAGTTCTAAAATTTTGCTATATTTTGTAAATATTTTCAATAATTTTACTATTTGAAATAATTTTCCAAATATTAATGGTAAATATATTAGTTGAAAGTTATTAAGTCTAAATAATATATTTATATTTAATAATTAATTAAAATTAATAGTAATGAATGCTTGATATTAATTTATTAATTAATTAAGTTATATTTTATTGTTCATCTTCGAAACATAAAAATCTCATAGTTTGCAGGGTATTAAAAAACCCATGTCAAATGAGTTTTAAGGCTTCTTAGACAATAATATCATGAATTTTAAAAAGTAAAATTCTTTAAAACAAACAACAATATTAAATATTATGAAATCTCATAGAAAAGTCCGCGAAACAAACGACACCTCATTGTAAATTTGTGGTTATTACTAAAAAAAAAATTGTTTTCAAAATATACTTTTATGAATTATTAATCTACCTTAGAATTTGTCAAAAAAAAAAAAAAAAAAAAAAAAAACCCTTAGAAGTACTTGAATATAAAATCTCAGCCTCATATTGGAAAAAACAAACGACCATTATTTAATAAAACAAACAACCAAATGTCTTTTTCCTTTTTTTTTCTTTTTCTTTTTCTTTTTTTAAGATTTCTGACCGACATTTCTCCTAATTTAAAAGCCCATTATTCAAAGAAAACTCCCTCCATTTTATTTTATTTTATTTTTCCTTTTGTTAGCATTCAATCAAAGCAAATCACATTGGTAAAATATTATGGGGTACTTATAATATGGTGTATTTGTGAAATTCAAGAGGCCTTCAATTAAGCTAGATGGTGGTAAAATATTGATGGAGTATTTATGAAAGAATGAATGCAACTAAAAAAAATAACAAAATCATGTACTAGCCAATTGGGATAGAAATTTTAAATGTATGTTATGCATGTATATTTGATTTTTAATTTATTTTTTTAGTATAGTAGAAGTAATAGATCGAACCCCAATCTCTTAAGTTTCAAGATAAGAATGACATTTTAGTTGTTTTTTAGCTTTTACTTTGTGATATATATATTTTTTAGTTATCAAATATATTTTGTTGACATTTTTATGATAAGTAGATCGTATTGATTTTAAATCTTTCAATCCTTATACGATCAATGCTTTGTCATCTGTTTAGGTGTAACATATTTAAAAATTATGTTTCTTTTATATGAATATATACATGTATTATTCTTAAAATAAGTAGGTAGAATTAAACACAAAATTATCACTAACTGTTTCATTTATAAAACCAACCAATTAAAATTGAAATTATATATATATATATATATGGAAAAAAAAAAACTTATTTCACAATATATTTTTTGGTTTCATAGTTCATTTTAGGGATGTTCAAATAACCTGACAACTCGAATAACATAGACTACCCAATCCAAAATATAAGGGTTTGGTTGGATTAGTTTTGTTTTTGGGTTGATCCAACTCAATCCGAATTTTATATATATAAATAAAATATACTATATACTCTTTGTTTAAATTTCAATTGTTTTGTATTGATTAATTTATGAATCTTAAATAATTTTATTTTAAAATTGTTATGATATTTGTCTTTATTTAAAGTTTGCAATAAATATCTTAGATACTTGGTATTTAACCTTTTAATTTTATGAGATTTTAGTTATTAATCATGTGTTATATATAAATTTACATATTTTTAATTAAAAAGAAAAAAAATTATAACCCGACAACCCAACCCAACTCAATCAGAGAGTTAGGTTGAGTTGGGTTAGAGATTTTATTTGGATTTTTTGGTTTACAAACCCGACCAATTTGAATTGGGTTGGTCCAAAAAATACTCTTAATCCAATCCAATTCAATCTATGTACATTCGTAGTTCATTTTTCTAAAAAATTGCAGGAAAGTTATGTGATTATTTGCCACGTCCCCCCTCCCCCCAGGTTACATTTGTTCATACTTTATATATTGTGCTTAGAATAACTTTTAGGGAATTTTATATTTAAATAAAATCACCTCTTTTTTTTTTCCAATAAGACCCATCTTTAAAGAAATAGATGTCTTTTTTTTTTTTTTTTAACCGAAAGAGATAAAAAGGAAAGTTAAAAGTATATTTAGTATATAATTAGATAATAAATACATTTTTAAAAAGTTATAATAAATAAATAACACTTTTGACTCAAATTAATTTAAAGGACCATCATTATTCAAAACGTTGGAAAATGAATTATCCAAAAATGAATTTAAATAATTTATTTAAATAATTGAATGCATGTGGTATATGCAATGTCAATCACACACTAACGAATTTATTTAGGTCCTATTTGGTAATTATTTAATTTTTTTTGTTTTAAATTAAGTCTATTTCATCTACATTTCTATAATGATTTACATCTTTCTTAAATATAATGATTGAATTCTTGACCAAACTTCAAAAATAAAAACAACATTTTGAAAGTTATATTTTTTTAATTCTCAAAATTTAGTTTGATTTTTTAAGCCATAGGTGAAAAATATATAACAAATGAAGAATTTTGGATGTAGAGTGAAAATAGTGTTTATGAGCTTAATTTTAAAAAACAAAAACAAAAAACAAAATGATTACCAGATGGAACCTTAGTTATTTTTTATTTTTTAATTTAACAAATCATGAGAGTGTAAGTAAAACATTTGACTTCTTAATTAGTCGAGTCATATTTTTAAACATAAAAAGAAAAAAACGAAAAATATGAACATGATTTTAAGAAATTGAGACTTAAAAACAGTAAAAATATCGATACACATATTATCTTCTATATATAACATGACCATATGAACATCTAAAAATAAATATCAACGGAAATTTATATATTTTATAATATAGAACAATCCATAAAAGTATTTCAAATTTGTCGTACACGCACATAAAAATTAATTTTTTTCTTAAAAAGTGGGGACATTGAATATATAAATAAACAAATATCCTCCAAAATTAAAAATGATAAAGTAACGAAGAATGTTATTCGGCGTTACTAGTCACAAAAACTCGTGGTGAATGGTGGTTCGTGAATGTCTTATCCCAACGGCTTTATCTATTTATTTTCTTATTTTATGTCGTATCCATTGGCTTTATTGATGTCAAAATCTCTGTGTACTAAAAAATTGTCAAATCATTGTAGTATATATATATATATAATTGTTTACTACAATTTTTTTTTAAGATAAACAACCAACACCATTCAATTCAACCAACACTTCATTAACATTAAAGAGAGAGATTCTTATATGAAAAAACATCTTTTCTATCCAAGAACAACATTGAGATGAGATCAAAGCTATTAAACCATGAACATATTTGTTCTCCTATCTAGAAATACGAATATTAAGATTTTATTTGGTGACGATTTTATTTTTTGTTCTATATTTTTAAAAATTATGTTTGTTTTCTCATAAATTTCATATTGTAGTTCTTACATTTCTCGAATAATAAATCAAATTCTAAAAACAAAAATAAATTTTCCAAAACTATTTGTTCAAGTTCTAATTGATAACCATTTGATTTTTTTTTTTTAATTTAAGTCTATAAACACCAATTTCACTTCTAAATTTCTTGTTTTATTATTTACTACCAATATTTTCAAAAATCAAACTAAGTTTTGAAAATTTTTAAAAAATAGTTTTTATAAATTTATTTTTATTTTTTAATATGATTCGGAATTCAACTATTTTACTTAAGATAGATGAATTATACTTTAAGAAATTGAGAAATAAAAAATCAAGCTAATGGTTACTAAAAATGACTTTAGCATTCAAAATTTGGTTTGATTTTTAAAAATATTAGTGAAAAGTTGACAATTAAACAAGTAAATATTACAATAGCATTTTGGTCGTTTAAATCTTAAATTTAGTTTCACTATTAATTTATTATTAATTTTATAAAAAATCAAGTCGAATTTTAAAGGAGTGAAAGAAGTAATTTGTAAAATATGTATTTGTTTTTTAAATTTAATAAAAAAATTCAATCTTCTTACTTTAAAAAAAATAAAATCATTTAAGAAATTCAAAAAGATAAGTTTAATTTTTAAAAACCAAATAGTTAATAAAGCGGAAAAACAATATGTACTAGAAAAAGAATTGAAAAGCTATATAAAGTAAATTATAATTAAAAGATCTGTCGGTGGGTTAAAATATTGAATGAATTTATCGGTTGGTAAAATATTGAATGAATTTATCGGTTGGTAAAATATTGAATGACATAAATATCATTTCATAATTGTTCTATGTTCCACGCGGCGGACGTGTGCTGTGGGTAAGCCCATTAAAGTAAATGTGGCAACTTTTGTTTTGTAGTTTTTTAAAACAATACTTGGTTTTTTCCCTTAATTTATCTATAATAATTTTCATTTTTTTTTTGAGATAATGTTTATATTCTTAGCTAATTTTAAGAAGAAAAAACCTATATTTTTAAAACTTGTATTTTTTAGCTTTTAAAATTGAATTAAAAACCAAATGTTAGTTTTCAACCATAACTATAAAGTACATATGACTATATGAGTGAGTTTTTATTTATTACTATTATTACTTTTATTATCCGGGAGGCATATATATATATATATAGATAGAGTTGCTAGAAAAGTTTGTTCCAACAAAGAAATAAATACAAATTCATGAAAAAAGTGAATAACGTCAAAGTATACGAATAATGTCAATCACATGAACAAAAGAAATGTGATATGTCGTGTGGACCAGTTGAAGTTGGTACAATTATTTTTAGGAAAATAACCAATTTCAGTTTCGTCCATATAAATTTATCAACATATATCATTCGAACCATGAAACTTTCTATTTCATACAATTATATTTAATTTAATTAAATATTATTGTATTTTGATACAAGTCGATGATTAGATTTGATTTATTTTACTAAGTTCTACAATTACAAACTTTGATAACATATTATTAAATATTTTCGACATGTAGACATTTTCATCAACATTTAATATTTTTATGGTTTCGATTTTAACATGGATTGAATCGACATTTCATTATATACCAAAAAAAACCAAAAAACATAAACAATAAGTAACACAATTTCATTGATGAATGTGAATATAGTATAGATAAAAACATTTTAACTTGTATAAAATATAAAATTGTTTGATTTTAATTCAAATAATTTTATTTGACTTTTATTGTTTTATAATCTTTTAAAAAATATCCAACGACATTAGCATTTTTTAATATTTATATTGATTTTTTCTTTTTCTTTTTTTTTTTTTAAAAAAAAATTAAGCTCTCTAACATTTTAAACTTTGACGGAGACAATACCTTTTTCTAGGATTTTTTTTTTAAATATTGTATTTTGAAAAAATAAGTAGAAAAATATAGTGATTTTGAAAATATTTAGAAAAATGTGGTAATGCGGCAGAGATATATAGAAGGTAAAGATTTGACAAGTCGATCAATTAATAAAAAATAAATAAACTTATTCAACTAAATTATGACAGAGAATTGAAGTCTCGACCATCCTTCGACTGAGTTAGATCAAAGTTGAAGTCTCGACCATTTTTGGCCCATTTTTAATTTTATCAAATTCTCTCTCATTTTGATTCTTTTTTCCTCCCTCCAAAATAACACAAAGTGGCATGCTAAATCAATCAACACCACTATGTTTTTTTATTTTTATTCTTCCTTTTTTTTTTTTTTGTTGATTTTGGCATAAACCACTATGTTTTGGTTTTAAATTAAAGTTTTAACTTTTAAATTAAGATAGATTTAAATCCATGTTTTTTCAACATTCTTTCCTTTTTTAGTGTAAATTTCAAAGTGTAAAATTTTGAGTTTTATTGAATTCAAACTCGAATTTAAATTAACACCTTTAATTTATTATTCAAACAATTGAAAAATTCTTGCTAAAATAAGCATAGTTATACTGACATAAAAAAATTGTACCATCTTCATAAGAATCATGTTTATCACGCTAGATGTCTATTCAATCAGAGTTGCATGAGTTTTTCTAACAACATTGGTCCATCAGAGTGCATCAATAGAGTCCTCAAAGGAGGAATGTTGTCGATAAATTTTCTCGCTCAAATAACATTTTACAAATGTGTAAACTATTCTGAAAAAAGAAGATAAGAAATAAGAGTTGCTTTGGAGTGTTAAGATAAATACACCTGATAATAATAATAAAAAAAAATAATCAACAATTCATTTCAAATGTATTTGTAATACTAAGTGAGTAAATATTTAGATACGCAACACGAAAAAAAAAAATTAAAATGGGCTGCAAAGATCCAATAAATATGAAGTACAACCATATGATCAATACGAATGTGTGTTTCTATGAAAATCGGACGTCACAACCTTAATGCTAAATGATGAAATGTTCAAATATTGAGTCTAATAGGTCTGACTGGTATTGTTCATGTAACAATAGTAAGCATTTGGCATTTCATGATGGTTTGTTCACGATTTAACATAAACTATAAAGAATTTATTGAGGATTACTATAAATTGTCAACATACGTTGTATGCTACTCCTCAATTCCAACTTATACCGCATGAAGATTATGCGATCACACATCCTAATATGCTTGTATTACATGTTAACCCATCGTTGTTGAGGAAACTTGATAGATCAAAGAGTTCATGATACCATAATGAGATTGACGGGACAAAACCAAGGATGTGAATTTTGTAATCAACTAGGTCACAATCGAAAGAAGTGTCATTCATTACAAAGACAGGTACCAGAGAGTTAGGAATTTTTATTGTTAATTTTTTTTATCTTGCAATTAATATTTTTATTATGTAATCAATATTTTTATTATAATTTATTATTTAAGTTCTAATTTATTTGTATGTTTTACTCGTGAACTAAATAATTTTTTTATTTTATATCATGGCTTTAAATCCAGAACCGATTGATGTTTTATACCATCAATCTATTCCTCGATCATCAATTGTATGGCAAGATCGTACTACAAGCGAGATGTACGGTAGAAGTCTAGAGGCGGTTGTTTATCACACTATCCTACTCCACCGTAGAATACTACCACTGCTTCGTACACTATCCTACTCCACCGTAGAATACTACCACTACTTTCGTACATAGGAATGCTCACGATTCGGTTCGGTTCGATTTGGGATTCAAACCAAACCAAACCGCAAATTTTAAAAGTGTTTTTATGGAATCGAATCAAACAAAAACTGAACCGAACCGCATACATATTTTTTTTGTTTTAATTTTTATGATTTTTCATATTTTCTAAATTATATACATGCAAATAAATATATATATATATATTGTTTCTTAATATATTTATTAAAATAACGGTTCCGTTCAGTTTCAAATCAATTTTAGAATTTGAAGAACCGAACCACAATAATTTGGTTTGAAAATATATTAAATTGAACCGAACCACATTAATTCGATTTCGAATCGGTTCTGGTTTGATTTAATATTTGATTCGATTTTAGAGGTTTCAATGATCACCCCTATTCGTACATCAGGATTTTATGGAGTGGCCATATTGGAATTTATTCAGATAGATTGGCATGTCATCGCTGGATTGATTGAGAGATGGAGGACGTTTCATGTGCCTACTGGAGAGTGCACTATCACGTTACGGGACACATAAGTATTGTTTGGGTACCTGTTGACGACGATCCTATTACCTGAGTAATGCATAATAATTGGTTGAATATTTGTCAAATGCTACTCGATGTCATCCCACCTACTAATAAAACTAGAGGATCGAGATGAAGTTTAATATGACTAGGGACACAATTTCTAGAGTTTGATGATGATAAGTTGTCATAAAATATACAGGACCATGCATATTACAGAAGTTTCAAACCTTCAAACCTTCAAAAATTTTAAAAATACTCTTGACTTAATAAAAGTTAAAAAAAAAATACCTCCACCATTAGTTTTTGAATATAAACTGTTAATTTCTTGTGAAAAAATAACTTCAAAAATTAAAATAAAAACTTTAAAAAAATGTTTCTACCATTAATATGATGATCAATTTGTTTGAAGTTGTTTAAGTTCGAAAAGAACCAATTTTAAAATAAATTATATAGATACCTAATATTGATACTCTCATATTACTTTTAACTTTCCAATTCCTAGTTTACACCAATTTTCTCAACAACCAAAATAAAAACCAAAATTTTAAGTTAAAATACAAAATCTCACAATATTTCACAAAATTCCAAAATCAAATCTCCTATTAAAATATACCAAAATAATAAATAGTCAAATATAAAAGTATTTGGCTATTAACACACACAACTATTATCGTACAATTTTGTTAAAATATGCAAGTCTTGAAATTATTTGGTACTTTATTTATTATTGTTCTTCTTATTATAGTTCATACACCTTAATTAAAATGTGCAATTTTATTTATTTATTTATTTTAGATAAACAAGTATGAAATAGTTAACAGAAAGGGGAATACAAGTGTATTGAAGAAGTGAGGGAAGAAAAAGATGGAAAATAGAGGAGCAGGGTAGGAGGGTATTAACCGTATCTATTCATATAACAGAAATGATATTTTTTAACTTTCTTTTTTAAAGAGTTTAAAAGTATTTTTAAAACTTTTGAAAGTTCATGGGTATTTTTGAAACAAGACTTTAACTGTTTCCATTCAAAACTAATGACAATGGTATTTTTGAATTCATCTTGAAAATTCAAGGGTATTTTTTAAACTTTTGAAATTTCAAAAACATTTTGACACAAAATGCAAAGCTCATGGACATTTTTTATAATTTAGCCTTAAAAAAAAATATAAAAAAACTAAGAACTTTGTAACAAAATTGGGAACTTCCACCATTACAATCGACAACACACGTAAACCATTGTGCAAAGAGAACAATTTTTTTTTTAAAAAAACCAAAAATAGAGGGAAAAAAAAACAAATTAGTCGAGTGTTCCATTATAAAAAAAAAACCAATTTGGTAGAGTGTTAGTAAAACAAATCACATCACCACATCTACAATACTTTTATAAATACTTTCAAAACTACGATTTTTCATAAATATTTTTTAAATCTTATCTTAAATGAAAAAATTGTTGAAAATATTTTTAAATATAACAAAATGTCATTGTTTATCATTAACAGATAATGGTAGATACTGCTAGACATCTATCAATATTTGTGATAGATAATGATAGGTATATAATAGTGTAAGTTGACTCATTTTTCTATATTTGAAAACAACCATTTTTCTAGGCCCCGTTTGATAACCATTTGATTTTTTATTTTTTATTTCTAAAAATTAAGCATATTTTGTCTACATTTCTTACTATAATTTGCATATTTATTAAAGTATAATAGTTGAATTCTTAGCCAAATTTAAAAAACAAAAACAACTTTTGAAAAATTACTCTTTTAGTTATCAAAATTTGACTCTGATTTTTAAACATTGATGAAAAGTAGATTGTAAAAAAGAAATATGGGGGTGAACGTAGTGTGTATAGACTTAATTTAAAAAAAATTAAAAAAAAAGAAGATAATTATCCACCGAAGCCTTAACAATTTATTAATCACACAAAATTGAAAAAGGAATGAAACTAGAGAGAAAAATTGGAGATGAAATTAAAAAAGGAAAGAAAGTAGAGAGAAAAATTAGAGATAAAAAAGGACGTCCACATAAGAAGATTATCTCTAATGAGATAAAAGGGAACTCTCATGAACTTCATGAACTCCATTATTTTCAAACTCAAATTACCCCTTTCTGGCAATTTCACTCCCAATCAAATTTGACTTTTTTCTTTTCCACCTTAATTTTATGACTCGTTTTTCTCATGGAATGGAATTATGGAACATATATATTTTTATTTTTATTTTTCTTTTGTCTATTTTCTCTGACCATTCTAACCCTAGCGGTGCTGATGCTGACTCAACACTTCCAACTTTTTTCCAAACGGATAAACCCAAAATGGAAACCGACCTGCCAAAGGCGAACCAAATCTAGACACGTGGTGTTAGAACAGAGTACCTCAACTGTAGCCGTGGTCCCGGAGCTACACGTAGGATACGGACTGGATAATAACCAAAACGACGACGTCTTCCCGGATCGTCTCATTATAAATACGTGGCCTTAACAGCGGATTTTCTGAACATTTTCAACAACGATTTACGTCTTAATCTCAGCTATTTTTTCTTCTCTCTCTTTACTCTCAAAATGTGTGGAATTCTTGCTGTTCTTGGTTGCTCCGACGATTCTCAGGCAAAACGTGTTCGTGTTCTTGAACTCTCTCGTCGGCAAGTGTTTCTTAAATTTTCTTCTTCTTCCTGCATTTCATTTTCTTTTATAATGTTTTTTTTCCTTTTGTGAAATGGTTTGAGAGATTTCAACCACGGAACTCTTGGCCATCAACATATATATATATACTAGTTGAGTTAAGTTTTTGAATCGTGCGAATCATTGTTTTCGATTTGAGAATCTGTAAATGTAAAATAGTTCTTTCTATCAGGGTTGTAGAGAAAAATTAAGGAAGGAAGGTGCAGAGGATTTTGAAGAAGAGGAAATAGAAGAAGAGATGATGGAACTAAATTGAAAAAGATCAAAATATAATTAAAAATCCTTAAAAGTTAAAAGACCATTTTCTTTAATGCATACACGTGTAATTAAGTGACTTTTTTATAAAAACAAAAATACTTTTTTACCCCTAGTTTTGCGGTTTAATTTCTATTATTTTAGATTTTATTATTTTGTTTCAAAATTATATAGCTTTACTTTTACATTTGAGTTTCGTTTGAATTTCATCTCAGATTTTAAAATAATTTTTAAACTTAATTTTTCACTAAATACTCTGTTCCGCTCTTCAACTGTATGTGTTTTAATAAATTTAACATTAATTATTGTTTATCTATTTTTCATCATTTTAAAATTAAATTTAAAATTTTACTTCATAAATAATATAAATTAAGACATTGACTTAAAAGTGAATATCAAATGTAAAATCCTAAAATTTAGAGGTCAATTCACACAAAATTCAAATGTGAACTATAAAATTGCAACATTTTAAAACTTAAGGACTAAATTGAAATCAAATTTAAAGTTTGAGGACTAAATGCATAACATTTTGAAACCTAACAAAAAAAAAAAAAATTAGACCTTATACTTGGGGACAAAATTTTTTTTTCAAAGACCTTTTATCTCTCTCGTTTTTATTGAAACCATACACTAAAATTTCGTTTCACGAGTTAATAACCTTGCTTGTACATTCTTTCTCTGGTCTCATTACTTAATTTACATCTCATATATGTTTGATTTGAGTTTGATAATAACACCCTTTTAACTTTTTAGGAGGTAGAAATCAACTAATGAAATATAATTGATTTGTTGAAGATTCATTTCTCTTCATATATGAGTCTTTTAGGTTGTTTATTTTGATGTTGGGGTTATTTTTAATACATTTTTGTTGTAATTGTATCTAGAGCAACGTCACTGGATAATTTGAAGATAGAAAAGAAAAAATAAAACAAAAAATTCATTAATTAGCATGCAATAGAATTGATATTAACTACTTTTTGTGGTTGGTTTAACAGATTGAGACACCGTGGCCCAGACTGGAGTGGGCTTTACCAGCAAGGTGATTGCTATTTAGCCCATCAACGTTTAGCCATTATCGATCCTGCATCTGGTGATCAACCTCTCTTTAATGAAGACGAGTCCATTGTCGTCACGGTACACTCTCGAACCTTTTTCTAAAGATTTACATGGATCGGGTTGGATGAGGTTGAAGATGTTTTCAGGACCGGATTGATCGGGTTGACAACCCAAGTGACCCAAATAAAGTCTCAAACCTAATCCAACCCTTAAATTTTGGATTAGATTGGGTCGGGTGGTAGGGTTATAACTTGTTTTTTTCTTTTTAATTAAAAATATGTAAATTTATATATAATACATGATTAATAATTAAAATCTCATAAAATTTAAATACTAAATATCAAATATCTACAATATTTATTAGAAACTTTAAATAAAGACAAATATCATAACAATTTTAAAAGAAAAATATTAAAAAATCACAAATTAATTAAATACAGAATAGTCAAATTTTAAACAAAGTTGTATATATATTATTAGTATATATAAAATTCAAGTCGGATTTGGTCTCACATTTTAAAATGTTATACATTTAGTGTTTAAGTTTTAAAATATTACAATTTTATCCTATTTGAGTTTTGTTTATATTTGGTCTCTAGGTCTCAATATTTTACATTTTTAATCTCGATTTTTCATTAAATACTCAATTTAAATCATTGACGTCAATGTCTATTAATTAATTTAAAATAATCATGAAATTTAATTTTAAATTTAATTTTTAAAGTAATGAAAAATAATGAAACTTAATTAATTACAATTCATTTAATTATTTTAAATTTCTTAAGGTACATCAACAATAAAGATGAGAAATGATTATTTAGTAAAAAAAAAAACGATGTTAAAAAATGTAAAATTTGAAATCTAGGGACCAAATTGAAATAAAACCAACATTTTGAAATTTAGGGACTATATTAAAACTACTTATTGGCTATAGGTGTAATATTATGAAACCTAGAGAACAAATAGAAATTAGACCCAAAATCTAAGGACTAGAAAGATTTTTTTTCCCCTAAATAATTTAGTTTCATGGGTGTGTTTTGTTTCTTCTAATGAGAGGAAAAGTAGGCAAATGAATACAAAGTCTATCTTATTGTGCTGATGTGCAAAAGTTTTTGCCTGAAAACAGGTCAACGGAGAGATATACAACCATGAGGAGCTGAGGAAGAAATTGATGAACCATAAATTTCGAACTGGAAGTGACTGTGATGTTATCTCACATTTGGTATTAATAGATATGATTACGAGAATAACTTCTCTTGAAATGATATGATATTTCCATGATTTATTCATTTGATGTAGTTCAGGAAGGATGAGATTATGATATTTTATTGTTGGTGTCTATGTAGTATGAAGAATATGGAGAGAATTTTGTGAACATGATGGATGGAATGTTCTCTTTCGTGCTATTGGACACACGTGACAATAGTTTTATTGTTGCTCGTGATGCAATTGGGATTACTTCCCTTTACATTGGTTGGGGACTCGATGGTAAATGAAATAATATTGAATCTCATTTGCCCATTCATGTCTTTTAATCCAAAGCTCCACAAACGTTCTCTAAATATTTTAATTTTGATTATGTCAGGCTCAGTTTGGATATCTTCGGAGCTCAAAGGGCTGAATGATGATTGTGAACATTTCGAAATCTTTCCTCCGGGTCACTTGTACTCTAGCAAGGAAGCTAGATTCAAGAGATGGTATAATCCAACTTGGTTTTCTGAGGATATTCCATCAACCCCATATGATCCACTTATTCTGAGGGCTGCATTGGAGAATGTATGATAAGATTTGAAGGCATTTTATTGAGTTTAACGTCTTCTAAAATTGTATTTAGATAACGAGCTTACATGCTAACTTATGCAGGCTGTGATTAAAAGGATGATGACTGATGTCCCTTTTGGAGTTTTGCTATCTGGTGGCCTAGATTCATCACTGGTTGCCTCTATCACATCTCGTCACTTAGCTGGCACAAGAGCTGCCAAGCATTGGGGCACACAACTCCATTCTTTTTGTGTTGGTCTTGAGGTTGGTTTCTTTTTCTTACTCTTGTTGTTCTTACAATTATTGATTGTATATATACCAGGAACAATTTCTCATACGAGTGTTCATGGGTTGAGTTGGGCCGGGTTAAAACACTTTTTAGATCCAACTCAATTGTTCTAGTTGTAACTTTCTTCAACTTAAATAACTCTTATTAAATAATGAACCAAATTCAACCCAATGTGGGTTGGGTTGGGATAATCGGGTCATTTATTTAAATGTTTGTTCTAAAAATAAGTAATTTTTTTTTAATATGTATTTAATTATTTTCATATATTGAATTAAGGTTAATAACTCAATTTCAATTTCTATTTTATAGAAGAAACCTTTCTCAAGGCATTTCTTTAAATAAAGACTTTGTTTTTTTCCCTCTTTTCGGATGGTAAATATTTCTGAGAATATGGAGTGTGAATCAAACCCATCCAACCACTCATATGCCCACCCCTTCGTGCTTTGCCTATCCCGTACTTGGAAAAAGAAATAGAAAAAGGAATAAATATAGTGATAATTTGATTCTTCATCGCCTTTGATCCTTCATCGTCGTAGTAAATAAGAAAGAACTGGAAATTCAAATCAAGGATTCCTTGATCTGATGCGTTTTTAGGTTGGTTCTCATCATTCATTCTAAACCAATGCAATTTAGGAGGACTCAATGAAAGGACATCAATTCAAATTCTAAATCCAAAAGTAGGTCGAATTAGGTGGCAACCCCCGCCCCAGAACGTCAAATGAAATAGGTGGTTGGTTCTCTCATTAAATAAAATAAAAATTTATAAATGTAAAAACTATTGTATCACAAGTAAAATCAACATAGTTATCTAAATTAATAATAAGTCTAAGTTGGTTCAGGTTGGTTTGAGTTCTTTTAGATAAACCTATGAATCAACCCAAGCCATAAATTTTCATTTATTTGAACCCAACTCAAATGAGTTGATAACTCAACTCAAATGGTTTGTGTTGGGTTGATCAGATTTTTTGGGTCATCGAATTTTTTGAACACCTCTTGTTTCTTTTAGCCAATAAGATTTATCCTCTGATGTTTAGGGTTCACCAGATTTGAAGGCTGCGAGAGAAGTTGCAGATTTCTTAGGAACTGTCCACCATGAGTTCCATTTCACAGTTCAGGTACGTCATATCTAGAACTCAACAAACAAATATACATCCCCCACTTAATTTTAACATGTTCTTTTATAATAGGACGGGATTGATGCCATTGAAGATGTTATCTACCATATAGAAACATATGATGTAACTACAATCAGAGCAAGCACACCAATGTTTCTTATGGCACGAAAGATTAAGTCACTAGGAGTAAAAATGGTGATTTCTGGTGAAGGTGCTGATGAGATTTTTGGTGGATACTTGTACTTCCATAAGGCTCCTAATAAGGAGGAGTTTCATCGTGAAAGTTGTCGCAAAGTACATGGTTTTATGAAGAGCATTACTTGATTTTTATTAGGTTTGGAATAAGAAAAATTGCATTCGTATCATAAACTTTTGTTTCCTACTTGCAGATAAAGGCACTTCACATGTATGATTGCTTAAGAGCAAACAAGGCAACTTCAGCCTGGGGCTTGGAAGTTCGAGTTCCATTTCTAGATAAGGAATTTATCAATATTGCAATGTCCATTGATCCAGAATGGAAAATGGTAGAGAAATGAACTTTTTCCCCAACTTAATAGACTTTTCTTGTTTCTCATTCTAATCTTCTAATTTCAGATCAAACGTGATCAAGGTCGAATCGAGAAATGGGTTCTCAGGAGAGCTTTTGATGATGAGCAACAACCTTATCTCCCTAAGGTTTTTGAAAGAAAAACCCTTCTAGTTCTAATAGTATACAAAAACTATAACTTCGATAAAAACTTAACATTTTGTTCCTGTTTGCAGCATGTTTTGTACAGGCAAAAGGAACAATTCAGTGATGGTGTTGGATATGGTTGGATCGATGGCCTTAAAGTCCATGCTGCTCAACATGTAATTCGATAACCCTGTCTGCCTTCGAGCGCATTCAGGGTTTTGAAATCTAATCTTTTGGAAGTTATATGTTGATATGCTTGATTATGAATGCTCGATTCATGGTTTCAGGTGACTGATAAAATGATGATGAATGCTGAACACATCTTCCCCCAAAATACTCCAACATCAAAGGAAGCCTACTACTATAGAACTATATTTGAGAGGTTTTTCCCCCAGGTAATTTACATTCATCAACAATAGTCTTGATATACTTCTCAGTGAATTTCATTTGCCTTATTTTGCACTTTCTATGGCTTTGCAGAACTCAGCTCGTCTTACTGTCCCAGGAGGACCAAGCATTGCTTGCAGCACTGCAAAGGCTGTTGAATGGGATGCTGCTTGGTCTAAAAATCTTGATCCTTCAGGTAGAGCTGCACTTGGAGTTCATGCTTCAGCTTATGGAGATGAGGCAAACAATGTAAACGACATCGTCCTGCCAAAGATAATTGATACCATTCCGAGAATTGAGGTCGGTACACCAGGAGTAAAAATCCTTAGCTAGTATAGGATAGTAGTAGCTTGTCCAGTTTGATGATAAATCATGTCCTCCAAATTGTATGCCTTCAATGTACAAACCATACGGGAGAGAAGTAGAGTGTGAAGGTCTTCACGTAGAGTATTATTTTGAGACCTTCCATGAAAACTTTCTATGGATATATATCTATGTTAGAATCTTTGGATTATGTATTATTTTTCCTTTTAAGCATGTTTAGATGTACATTTTAATTGTATGGAGTGATTGCAAAAATTTCAAAATAGAATCAAGCATATCCGAGATGGATTACCATCAGTTTTTAGGTTGTACAAGCTACAAAATCACTAATATCACTAATATGAACATAGTTTAATTAATATAAAATTCAGACATTGACTAGGTAACAAAAGTTTGGTTCCTTCACTTCACAATTTATAAACATTATACGGTAGTTATAATAAATATTTTGTTTAGTTCGATTTCAAGAGCAAATTAATTACGGTTGGAATATGTTTATTTTTTATGGTGATAATTATTTGTAATGATGTTTTAAAAATTATTTTTCTAACTTCTTTCATCAATAATTTAACTTCAAACATACATTGATACTTAAGACGTCAGGAGTTGGTTATTTTAATCTCAGTTAAATTATAATAGTTTGTATTTAGGGTGTACATCATTTTAGTTTAAATTAAGTATGTTTTTTCGGTCTAAACTATTTTAGTTTGAAAAGGAAATAGTAAATATTGTAACAAATAATAAAAAAAATGATGAATGTAAAATAGTAAAAACGTTGAAATAGTGTTAATTATAGTTAATTAGAGACAACCAAATAGTATTTCTGTAGAAAAATGTGATTATTAGTCTCCATAGATTTTTGTGATTGTTTCATTTATTTTCATAAAATCTATATCAAATCACATCAAATTATTTAATATCTTATTCAAAATGAATTTTTAACACAATTTTCATTGCCATTCATGAAATTTTCAATTGAAAACCGTATAAGAAAACTTGTTCTTCAAAAACCGAATTTTTGACTTGCAAGAGCTACCAATTCAATTAAAACTTCATTACAAATTATTTATATAAAGTAAATTTCATTCTAAATGTTCCCTTGCAAAATAGCTGTTTCTCCACATGGTTTACATCATTTATATATCAGCCCCCATCAAGTTAAAACTGATAATCCATGTCAATATTTACAACACCCCATTTCTAGAAAACTTAACTATCCAAAATGAGCTTACTGATTCTCTCCTGCAATTATTCTGTACAAGAGAACACAAACTAAGCCCTAAAGTCCTAGCGCAAAAATTCAAAGCTACAAACTAATTCTAGAAAACAGCTTATGCACGTGGGCGATTATCATTGTTCAAAGCAATTGTCGAGCTTGAAAGCACAATTGAGTCTTGATTAACAACTGATCAACTTACTTCTCCGCCTGTAATACTTCAAATAATCATGAGCATTCTCTTGGAGATCCTCAAAATGTTTGTAGCCTCCGGCTGAGCAAGTGGGAAATTGGTCAATGTGGATTGTCGTATTGTTTTGAAGATGGTTCTCCGGCTTCCCCTAGGAACCGGAAGAACAGTCAATAACATGTTTTCCCTACAGGCTACAGAGGTGTATGGAACAAGCGGGGAACGGTGGGTTGGTTAAAAGTAGAATGACGAAATTACCATGTTAACCTCTGAACTGGGGCTGTTATCACTGTTGTTAGCTGCAAAGGGTCTGTAGAAATAAATGCAGACTAGGGTTATATAGTAAGCAGATTTGAAGAAACTAGTCCGAAAGATGTTTTCATGATTGAAGCAGAAAAAGTTGCTCAAGCAAATTCAACAGAAACCCAGAAACTATAAAGTAAAAATAATTACCGTGTGGTTGGTTCTCTCAAGATATATAGCCATATAATTAAGGGCATTTCTGGAAGGAAATTTGAAATGGTTAACAT
Source organism: Benincasa hispida (assembly GCF_027475165.1). Classification (NCBI taxonomy): domain Eukaryota; kingdom Viridiplantae; phylum Streptophyta; class Magnoliopsida; order Cucurbitales; family Cucurbitaceae; genus Benincasa; species Benincasa hispida. The sequence goes on along the minus strand of NC_143487.1, from coordinate 15,673,042 downwards.
GATCATTATCATTTTCAAAATCACTTCAAAAACATATGTTAAATTGATTTTAAATCAATTTTTGATTATATGAAATCGCGTTTGTAAAATCAAACATTAAATTGATTTTGTATGATTAGATTTTGAACATGACAAAGGATTTAAACTATTTCAAAATCACTCTGAAGCATGCCTTAAATGACGTCTCTCTACGGCCGTTTCTATTTATCAAACACAATCCTCAACCAATCACATCAAATTACATAATTGTTCCACATGATTGCCCTTATATTGGAGATAGAGCCCTTCTTTGCAACAAACAATAACCAATGGTTGATCCAGTTTAAATTCCATTTCCATTTTTGTAATATTAGATTGAGAGGGGAAGAAGACATACTCCTGTTGTCCTTGCAAGATACTGCTCTCCTCAGCATGTGCTGTTGGATGAAGTTCGGTTATCCCACTGGATCCACAAATATTATCAGAACTATTGCTGTTTTTCTTGGCATAATCATGAAGTTCAGACTTCCCTGCCAATTAGTGTGACAGAGATCTCACGTTACAATCAAGTATGGTTTGTACATGCACTTCACTTGAAATAAGCCCGTGACAAATTACCTGTTAATGAGCTAGGCACAACTGTATTCTTCAGCAAGAATTTCTGGCACATTACAGTTTCCTGGAAATCCAGGAAAGTATAGTTAAGAAACTCTGATCTCTCAGAATCAGTCATCTTTGAAAATCCAAATGAAGTAGTCCATGCATTGAGCACGCTAGAAACAGCTGGCAAGACCAGCCTCTGAACTCCCAGTCCTCTCAGCCTCTGAAAATACATGTCAAATACATGAGAAATATCATAATTTCCGAGCACAAGAAGTGCATAAACACCAACTTTGCGATGTCATGCTTCTACAAATGATTAAAAAAAATGGCAGTAATTATCAGGCAGACTACAACAAAGTCAAAGCCATCCTCAGGACATTTGGAAAAAGTGGAAGTTGCTAGAAGAAAAAAGGTTAAACAAAAAAAGAGAGGAAATGAAGGAAACCATATGGATGTAAGAGTGCAACTACCTCTTCAAGCTCATTCATCAAAATGCGACACATGCCAAGTTGGCGATACTGAAAACGAGTGCCAACAAGTGGTACTTCTGCCACCTTCTCTCCATAGACCCTAGAGTAGTAACTCCACATCAAAACAGCAATAGGGATGATAAAAAGTGAAAGGCATTGCAAACGAATGTTTAAATGCTAGGTTCCATTACAAACTGAGATATGTAATGCTTACCTTATAGCAGCGACACTTACTAATTCATCATTTCTTTCTAAAAGCACTGTATAGAAACCTTGAAAGTTCAATCGCTTAAGCTCTGACCTGCCAGGTCATAAACAACAAAATCAGCTGGACATGGCAAGGTACTCGTAGCTGTGATCATGAAACCATCTATTTCCACACAATTTTCCTGTACTCTTCTCAACACCAATACTAGTCTTCATCCTGAAAATTCTCATTCCAATTTCAAGCTTCTCAAATTTAAAGATCATATAGATCCAGCACAGATATCCTATCTACATTTTCTTGTATATTCTTTAAGAAGAAAAAATAAATAAGACCAAAAGGAGGTTGCCAATTTCAGAGTACAAGCAGCTGATACATTAAGAAGGAAGCAAAAACGACTGCAAAATAAATCTACTAACTAAAAATACTTCTCACCTTCTGCTAAAAATGACATCATCTACAATGTCTCTCCCTGTGTGATGTTCCCTAACAGGTTCGAAACATTCATGCATCACAGAGAGAGCAACATTGAGCTTGCTCTGATTTTCTATTAAGGTCTCAAGGTCAGGAGGATTGAAATAATCAGCATAAGAAGTTGTGGCCTTCAGTAGTGACCAGGTTAGATTGTCACCACCCACTGGAATTGATTTTCCCAATAGCTTTTGAAGACCCCAGTATATCTGGATCAAGAAAAGAAAGACTGAGAATATTTACTATATAATTTGCATAATTTTATTTACACTTACAGAAATAATTGCCTACCGATTCTTGATGAAGTCAAATTATGAAGGTAAAGTGTAGGAAAAACAGTAAATTCCATAAACTCAAATCACCTTAGTTCCCATAATTTTATTGAAAGCAGCCAGCCATTGTTACTTCTCAGAACCTCATTCCTCTAATAACCATAATTAGAGTCAATAGAATATACACTTTAGTTAGAAAATTGGAGTGTCGATTTAATCTTACTTTACTTCACCCTACATTTCGTTAATCGGTTGTTTAGTATCACTATCAAATGGCTCTTTCCCTCATTTTGACCATGTGTTTTTAGGAGATGACCTAAGACAATATCTGGCCCAAAATTTAAATTAAAATTATAAAATAATAGTAGTAGTAGTAATAATAATAATAATAACTGAATATATAATTTGGTAAGAAATAAGTTTATTTGCACATATTAGAATACAATCTGCCTTGATGCAGTTGCAAGCTCTTTCCATCATGCGACGAGGCCAAAGGAAAATCGATACTTAAATGAGAAGTAGGAGCTGTTAAAGATTTTCTTTCAAACAAATAAAGAATGGGTAAGACCTACCTCTTTACAATGTTTGTTACAAAACCAATGAGGTTTAGAACAGCTTCCAAACTTTTTGGTCCCCCTTAGGCATTGGACATGATCTGTACAAAAAGAATTACCCACGCATTAACAGACAATGCAAAAAATATGCATGATCTTATGTTATGAAGAACCTTGTAGATGAAGTACCTACATTTACGTTCACACTGATAACAAGTGAGGAAAGGGTCATCAACAATATTGGCGTGTTCACTCAATTTGTTCTGGCCACAAATGCCGCAACAACATGATGGACAAAACCAATCACCTTCTGGAACATCCTAAAATAGTCAACAGTCAACTAATCGCAAATTCCTAATATATTGAACCAAGAAGCTAAGAAGAGGTATATCTACCTTTAAACCAAGGCAACTTTGGTGGAATGATGATGGACAGTGATCACATAAAATTAATGTGCCTCCAAAGTGACAAATTGAACAGATATAGTCATTCTCACCTTTAGAATAATCACCTTTACCACAAGTAGAAGCTTCGCTTTTAAAGTTCCTGATTTTTTTATTGCAAAGTATCTGGCACTCTAACAAAGATTTTCCATCTTCCAACAGTATATTTGCAGCCGACCGAGATGAAGTACCACCAGCATGGATTTCAAAACCATTGAGAGTAAATACCTTCTGACAGCAGCAGCATTTGATTCCGTCACGAGATATCCTTCCTTCAGCCAATGGTTGACGACTCTTCCCTCTACAGTAATAAACCTTTGCCCTTGGCAACACCATATTGTTGTCTATCAACCAAGAGAGTACTGTTCTAGGGTTGTGGTGCGAAGGACTTGGAGTGACCACCTCATGCACTCTTTTGCTTGAGCGTGACACACGCATTGACCTCCTACGTTCCATGTCTTCTGAAAATTTATTGACACCTGCAGATACATTTCCTCTGTTCAGTTTTTGCTTAACTGCTCCAGAACTCCTTATGGGCCTCGCATACTTTTTGCATACAGTCTGGACGCCAGATTCATACACTATACCATCTAAATTATGTTGGCTTTGAAGTAAGTGAGATGAAGTATCAAATAAATTAGTCGTGCTCCTGAGTTTTTTAGTCCTTTGAAATTTATCATGACTAAATTCCATGAGATCTTTGGTTGGAGATATTCCAGGAGACTTTCCAAAAAATGTTCTGATAGAATCTGAAGGCATCGAGCATTCCTGTTCATCCATATTACTTGGTGCAGAGTAAAATTTATTATTCACTATCTGGCCCTCGGCCTTCTGTATTAAAAATATATTTTCCATTGTTCTACCAGGAGAGTCTGTACTATTATCGACACCCTCTTCATCTAAACAGATTTTGCAGGCTGTTGCAAGTGACGTACAAGTTCTTCCTAGAGGTGAAGTGTAGTGCCATCTTTGCCTGTCTCCTTTACATTTTGGGTTGACAAGCAAACGCCATCCCAAAGATAACAAATGCCTCCTTGCTTCTGATTGCATTTTAACCACGCCCTTCATTCCATTTCTTCCAAACTTACTCAAGTTATAGTAGTCCATGACAGCTTTATGCAAAAGTTCAGGTTGTCCTAAAGCGACGCCAGAACCATCAAAAGTAGTCTGAAAGCAATTGTTGGGACTTGAACTCCTTTCTCTCTGTGCAACACTAGATGAGAGTATTACATGACCTGAGCCATGCATGTTTCTCATTCCATTTCTGGAAATAGATGGAGGGATCTCAGTGGAGGGTTCTTGCAAGAGCTTGCACACCTGGAGAAGAGAACAGAAACACTTTCCATTGGGAGAGGTATATCTAAAAATAGGCCTATCATTCCTGCACTCAATTTTCCAGCCAAGATATAAAAGATGCTTCTTTACATTTTCGAGCAAAGCTTGTGAAGGCTTTTCTTTACCCAAACGTGAATATTCTATAACAGCATCAGGGCATGATGCAGCATCAAGAGGAATTGTAGCACTAAGAAATTCCCACTTAACAGAGCTTCTACGCCCCGAACATTGCAGCTGTTTTTTTACATTTTTATGCTCAATAATTGGAACTTGCTGACGGCTAATGGAACCACTAGCTCCAGAAAATCCCTCAGCATCAGAAGTTTTAGATGATGATCCTCTGGGCAGCATAGACAATGCTTCATCAAGGCAGGAAAAATCTAGATCATTCGAAGATTTCATTTTGGTATCATCATCCAGTAGAGGTTTTCCTTGAACTAGATGAATATTAACAGAATTTGGACCAGAATCCAGCAACTCTGCATCCAAACCATCATGTGTGTGCACTTCTTCCATTACCAAACCAAGGGAATCAAATGCATTTTCCTGATTGAAATCATTCCCATCATGTGTGTGCACTTCTTCCATTACCAAATCAAGGGCATCAAATGCATTTTCCTGATTGAAATCACACCTATCATGTGTATGCACTTCTTCCATTACCAAACCAAGGTCATCAAAAGCATTTTCCTGATTCAAATCACTCCTATCATGTGTGTGCACTTCTTCCATTACCAAACCAAGGGCATCAAATGCATTTTCCTGATTGAAATCATTCCTGATCATCATATCACTTTTTTCAGATTCCCCTGTAATTGCAACTGCATCAAAGTCAACAAAATTGATTGAAGGATTCTTGTCCATGCAATTATTAGTTTTACCTAATTCACATCCTACACTGGAGGAACTTTCTAAAACCCGAAGCATTTCCTTTAGAGTAACATCTAAATTTTCGTCAATAACCTCCATCACCAATTCCTTCCACAAATCGTTCATGGGAGAAGTCCACTCTCTAATCTTCATGAAATCTTCTTTCACCCGTACTTCATACCATATTTGCTTCAAAGAAACAGGAAGATAGGATTCTTGCTCACATTGGTCAATAAACTCGAGAAACATCCAGGTCCCACGCCTCTGCCAATCCCCAGTAGCCTCATCCCAATCCTGAGTAATACGAATTGTTTCAATTCCAACAGTCAACTCATCTCCCAAATCTGGAAAGAAAACTTTTCTCTCTTCAGAACCATCTTCGTGATCAAAAATAACACCTTCCCACCACGCATCCTGGTAATTCACATCAACACACAATCCATAAGGCAAACCCCACTTTCCAAAATCAACCGTAGGTGGTATTGGCCTTATAATTCCTCGAACATCCGTATTCCCACTCAAGAAATTAACATCGTCTAAACCAGCAGAAACGGAAATAGCATCAACAAGGAAATCAGAACCATCATTCCGAAGAAGATGATCGTACTTAACGTGACGAACTCCACTATCACACGCAATAACAGTCCCACTATGCCAAGAACCCAGAAAACCATCTTCCAAACTCCTCACCTGCCATGTATCACATTCATAATGTAACAAATTCATAACAAAAAGAAATCCCCAATCTCTTTCCGGAAAAAAAAAAAAAAAAAAAAAATGCTACACATAACAGCCCAAAAAAAAAAACATAATTATCATCCTCAGGAGTCAGAACTTCTCCAATGAACCTCGAAATAAATAAACAAATAGAAAAAAGAGAATGCGTTGATTACAGCAAAGAAGATAAACAAGCCTCAGAAGCCGTACCCTTAATTTCAAATCCCAAGACTTAAAAACACCATAAACTGCTAAAATGTAGTTACATTACCTCTACTTTTTCATCAACGCTAAGCCTTCTTTCAGTTCTCCGCTTCCTCTTCCTCCCAGTACCCTGTACCTCAAAGCGCAGAACCGCCATTGAAACGGGAAGTAGAAACAGAAGAACGAATTCGTGGCTAAGAAAACACCATTGCCTACGAAATTTCTGAAACTACGAGAAAAAGTTTAAAGAATCAAATGGGAAAAAAAAAAAAAACGGAGATACAAATCATAACGAAGAAACAAAAAAAGAGAGAGATTTGAAAGTTGTTTCGGCAATGCGATGAACCGTTCTTACTCTTTTTCTCTGATACTTTGTCACCAAGGTAGCAACGAAACGGAGATCAAGATTACGAGGAATCGTATGCGGTCGTGTACATGGTAATTAATCTATAAGGCTAAATATGATTGGTACACGTCATTGTTTGGTTTACGTGGCGCATATAAACGTTTCTTTAAGATGGTGTTGTGTGTATCTTCTGGAGTCTCTCTTTGTAATTCCATGCAGTTTCTAAAAATTAAATGCTTGAAAAAGGAAATTCGAAAAGTGCGTGATCTGCTGCGGGAGAGCGCACCATAGTAAATATGAGTCTCCGTATTTACGAAATTAGCATCGGATTGTTTTCGGGGCCCCACTATTGGCCTCTCAATTTGGAAGGAAATCTTGTTGCAGGGATTTTATTCAAGAAATAATATATGGAAATCTTACAAATTATCGAATTTAAATAACTTAGGGTTTCTGCAATTTTTTTAGAAATACAAGAAACTTAGCAAAGAATAAAAGACTTTCTATCGTAATCAATAAGTCAAAGTGACGGAGATTTAAGGTTTAAGGATTTTTCATTGAAGTAAAGTTGTCGTTTGTGTCGTAATCCCACTAGCCTCCTGACCAGAGTATTATGTGGTAGATCAACCAATCGTATAATTAACAACTAATACACTAAATATATCATTAATCATACTAAATTCTCATGGTCAAGTTTAGACAAACCAAAGAAGGTGAATTACGTGAAATCAAGTTTCCATCATGATTGGGTTTACATAATTGAGGTTCCTCCATTCAAACGAAATATGAAATATATACATTTTACAATTAACATACCAAAACAATTTTTTTTAAACAAAGGAATTAGATTAAATATATGGGATGGGGGAATCAAACATCTATCAAAATCATGATGTATTTAAAATTATGGTAGTGCAAATACTATGTCAGTTGAACAATGTTCATCTTAGTAATCAAATGTAAACTCACATATTATCAAAATCATGTAAAAATTTTTTAAAAATACAATAAATTAATTGATATACTTTATATTTGTCATATTAGTTAACGTAATTTATGCAATTAAGTTATATCATCGAAATAAGATAAAAATATTCTTTGAAAACATAAGAAAATTAACGCCAACACCTAAATCAGACAATTAAAATCAAATGAAAACAACTCTATAACAAAAAGAAACAAAAAACAACAACTTCTACGGTGACGTAGTTAAAACCACGATAATTAACAAGTAATGTTGCATATACTTTCTATAAAATACTATCAACATTAATGGGATGGATGCATCTTTGGAGCACATCCACATAAGGTTAAATTTGTATATTGATGAGCTGTTTGATTTACCTTTCGTTCCTTTGTAGGTCAACTAGATCGAGAAACGAGCTTGTACTGTTTTCGTAGTTCATCCCAGGGGAACGTGGAAAATAAATGTTGATGCCTTTTGGAATACTATGAAGTTATGCGACGATGTTGAATGGGTGGTCCATAAGTCCTTTGGCGATCCTATCTGTGTCGAGTTTCAAAAGATCTCTCAGGAATGGTCGATCAAGCTATTAGAGGTTCAAGCAATTATTAAAGGTCTGACCCATCTTTCTTTTTTCATTATCACCCTCCTCAATGCCATTTTGGTTAAATCTGACTCATAGGAGGTGATTAGGTTGATCAACAACAGCTTGTCTGATTTGACCAAGTTGAAGAACGCACATGATGAGGTTCTTGTGTTGGCGAGAAGGTTAGAAAATGTCTCTTTCTCTTTATGTCCTCGCATGAGGAACTAGGTTGCTCACCTTATAGCTCGTTATACAGTTGAGTTTAAGTCTCATTATAGTTTTTTTTTTTTCTCTTCCAATTCAGAAGATATAGGGAGGTTTGGAACCACCGACAGATCCACATAGGGGTCGGGAGGCACGTGCCCCCCTCGACTTATTGGTTTTTGCATTTTTAATATAAATTTTAAGCATTGTTTAAATATATATATATATATAGAAAACCATTATTTTTAACAAAATTTGAAGGTAATGTAATGGTAAAAGGCCTATGATGATAGGCTAATCTAGGTTCAAGCCTTTTCTTTAACATTTTTAAAAATTGAATTTTTCGAATTCCAGTGCTGATGCTTATTGCGTCTGTAGCATACTAGTAGCTGCCTTGATCCAAAAAAGGAATTTAGGTTTTTCCAAAAGAAAAAAAAAAACATTAATATCAATTTATATCCTTATTTAGAATTTTATCAATTTGAATCATCAACATTGAGAATTGTATTAACTTAAATTTTAATTAATAATTATATCAATTTAAACCATCTATTATATTTTATTTGGATATATTTATGAAAATCAAGATTTAAATTAATATACTTATGAAAGTTTAAGGTATAATTAAATTAATATATTTATGAAACTTCAGGGTTTAAATTGATATAGTCTTAAAGTCTAGGGTTAAATTGATACAATCTTAAAGTTTCAAGGTTACAAATTGATATTTGTCAAAACCCTTAACTTAAATTTTCTCGCTGTCACTTTAACAAAAATTTAAACGAAGAGAAAATCAAAAGCAAATTCATTTAATCGTAGATTTTTTTTTTCTCTAAATGTTCACTCTCAAGTTTTATCAACATTTTATTGAAAATGTATTATTATTATTATTATTATTAAATCATTTTTCAGATTTACATTACTCAATATATATTTATTTTAATCAATTTCAAAGTTAAAGTTATAAGATGATTATTTTCGTTCATCTTCGAATCTACGTATCATACCATTGCATTTTAAAGGATGTTGCATTTTATTTAAGTAAAAAATCAGGAGGTGAATGTTTTGATAGTGAAGGATTTTCTAATTGGAAGAAAAAGAGAAATTGAAAACTCATGTTGGGTTGAAAACTCCTTGAGTACAGTTGTAATATGTATTAAATTAGTTAATCCACGAAACTATGAATATTTAAAAATAAAAAAAAATAAAAAAAAACATTTTTTACCCTTTTTTATTACATTGTGCCCCTTATATGAAATTCTTGAATCTGCCACTACTTGGAACTATTGTTTTCCTAATTGGTTTCTGGATGTAATTAACCTTGATCTTTGTCATCATTTGTCCCTTTGTGTTTGAGAGTTTTTTTTTTTTAAGTATTTTTTTAAAAAATATATATATATAAGTTAACCGATATACAAAAAATAAAACATATCGAACATATCAGTTGAATGCTAAATATAAAGTATATCACATATATTTATTGATATACAATCAAGGATAAAATTGGAATAATAAAAAATAAAAAATCAGACTTAATTTTTTTTTTGCTATATTTGCAATTTTAGAAAATTACTGCTAGATTTGCAAATTTCCATAACTGCTACCTATTAAAATTTTTCAGATTTAATTGCTAGGTTGAGAAAATAAGATTAATTAACTTTAATTTTTATGGGTAAATTACAAAAATCACCCATAAAATATAGTGACTATTACAATTATATCATCAAGTTTTCAATAGTAAAAATTAAGCACTCAAATTTATACAAATATTAAAACTAGACCTTCCAACTTATATGTTTATGATCTCGTTTTGTAACTATTTATTTTATTTTTTATTTTTAAAAATTAAATTTATTAACATTCATTTCACTTCTAAATTAGTCTCAAAATTTATATAATTATTGCTAACTGCTACCATTTCTAGAAAATTGAAAATTATGCGTATTAAAAAGCCGACCTTTTAAGAAGTAAAATCAAAATTTGAAAACAAATCCAACATTTTAAAAAACAAAGTCGTCTATATAAAAGTGGGAGGGTTCAATTTTTATGATTTGGGTTTAATTTTTACTAAGGAGATTAGCAAGATGACCGTTAGAGAGAGAGAAGAGAGAGGCAATTCATCGAACACCAAAGTTGCAGAAAACAAGAAGCAAAATGTAGAAGAAGAAGAAGAAGACATCAACCTTCAAATCGGTGCATCCAACTCTCAAAACCAGATCAAGAAAGTTCGGATTACCGAAGAATCGAAGGATGGCGAAGAATCGGAGAGATCAAGCAAACGATCACGAATCAAAGAATCAGAAGAAGCAGAATCAACGATAAATGAGGAAGAGGAAGAATCTGATTCATCTGAAGTTGGAAAGGATCCTCTGTTGGCAACAGAGGAAATCGTAATGGAATACCATGATTTCATTGACTACATATATCATCAAATTTTGAAAGAAGATGAACAGAAATGGAGTGAGATTGTTGAGAGAGGAAAACTCCTGGTAAAGACTGTGAATCGAAGCCTGAGAACAGTGAAATTAGAAATGGAATGTATTGAAGCAGTAGAAGATTTTGAGAAGCAATATCTTTTCAGAAAAACACATATTCCTCAAATATTATCTCTGCTTCGACACATAAATTCACGTATAGAATCTTCCACTAATTTCAGGCTTGTTTCAAACATCAAGAACAGGAGAAAAGTTTTGCCGATGTGTTTAAGGGAGCTTGAGACCTCCAAACAAGAACTGAGTGAAATGATTGATGTAATTCAAGTACTGAAGGAACTGGATTTAAAATCAGAAGATGATGATGATGATGCTGATGATGATGATGAAGAAGAAACAGAGTAAGCAATGGAAGAAGATGAATGTGCTTGATCTTACAGAGATTTCAGTGAAAATGTATTTGGAATCTAATTCTTGGTAACTTTTTTTAGTTGTGGCTTTTCAGGATCATCAAGAACGTGCTTGATCATTGTTAATTAGTGTTTTTAATCATGGTATTAAATTTCTCTGGACATGTTAATCTCCATCTTTTTGAGTTTGATGAATTGATAAGAAATAAAAAGATGAAATCCTTATTTTAGGAACTTCAAAATTGAAGTATGGCATTAATTGTGCTAATTGTGGATCCTTGTCGAGTGTTCTTCATTGCCAACGATGATAGGATAGACTAAGAATGTTACTAACTACAAAAGTTAAATTCTTTGTTTTTTTTTTTTTTAATTTATGTCGCGTTTGATAATTATTTTAGTTCCATTTAATAATCATTTTATTTTTAATTTTTAATTTTTAAAAATTAAGCTTCTCTCAATTTTCTTATAATAATTTGCACATTTTTAAGTTTTGTTTTGATTTTTGGTTTAGAATGTTTTACATTATTTAAAAAAAGTAAAAGAGTTGAAGTCTTAGCCAAATTCCAAAACAAATTTAAAAAATATATTTTTTTATATATATAATTTTCAAAATGTAGCTTAGTTTTTAAAAATATTTGTTAAAAATAGATAACAAAGTAAGAAATTTAAAGTTAGAAAATATGTTTATAGGCTTAATTTTCAAAAATCAAAAACTAAAAACAAAATGGTTATCCCTAATTTTTAAGATTTGGTTCGATTTTTTAAAACATTGGTTAAAAAAAGTAGATAATAACCAAGATTACTCCAAAAAAAAAAAAGGTGCCACAAAAAATACCAAAAAGCCAATCAAAATTGGATATCTTGAATTGTATTTAGTGGGAAAAAAAGTACTAGTTCATATCGATTTTCTATTGGAAAAACCAATCAAAATTGAGGGTATATTATTCTTAAAAATAAATTCTAACTTTAGGTATATTATTTAATATTTTAATTATTATAGTACGCATGTATGTGTGTGATTTAGAAAATTGCCCAGAAAAAAAAAAAAAGAGAATAAAAATCTCCAATTTCAATCCATAAGAAAGAGTATACCCAAATTTAATTTGAAAATAACAAAGAGAACCAATTCAAAACTAAAGTGGATATAAAATAAAATTTTCAAAGAAAAAAGATAATGTCATAAATCGAAACCAAATCGATAATAAATTGAATCAAATAAAAACTAATCTATTGGTTTAGTTCTTTAGTGAACATCAATTTTTATTTTTTTAATATTTATAATAGGTAGAACAATATGGGAAAAGAATTTAGAAATATAGTATATTTTTAAAATATTTGTAAATATGAAATTGTTGACCAGTCAACTTTTGGGTTTTTTCTAATTTTCAATTTTGTCTTTTTTTTTTTTTTTACAGGTGTTATTCTTCCTTCTTTTTTTTTCCCTTTTTTTCTCTCTTTATTTTATTTTATTTTCTTTATCCAAATTTTTATTTTAATTTTCTTTACTATCTCCGATTTTTTATTTTTTCTAATTTTTTCTTTCTCCAATTTTTTTTTAATCTTTTAATTTTCTTTCCTTTATTCGGTTTATTTTTATTTTTTATTTTTTTTTATTTCTCCAATTTTTGCTTACATCTCCCCAACTCCTCATCTTTCCAAATATTACATAATACATAAATACCATCAATAATATCATTTACATTGATATCAAAAGAAAATATCATTGACAGTAGCTATATCCTTTATGACTATCAATGTAAAAGAATATCATTTTATACCTATATCTATCAATAAAGAAGTACAAGCACACTACATGTATCAGCAAATTAATCAAAAGACCTTGATTATTTACAAACAAGTACAACATGATATCAAATTCAAACAACAAAAATCATCAAAACATTACCATTGATAGAAACATATCACCGATAGCCACTATTTGGCTATCATTGCTAAAAACACATCAATGATTGCAACTGATAGCCTATTTTTCAAATTGAAAGCTATAACTAAAAGCAACATCACTAATAATAGTTATCAATGATAGCAATTGATAGCACATTTCTCGAATTGAAAATTATCACTAATAGCAATTATCAGTGATATTCACCGATAATAGCATCACTGATAGCAACTATTAGTCATAGCAGTTGATAACACATTTCTTAAATGGGAAGTTACCATTGATTGCAGCTATCAACGATAGCAACTAATAACACACTTCTCAAATTGAAAGTTATCACCGATAGAAACTATCAGTAATAGCAACTGATAACACACTTCCCAAATAAAAAATCAATCACCGATAGAGTGATAGCCACTTCGCACACTTCTCAAATTGAAAGCTATCCGTGATAGAGCTATAAGTGATAGCTTTCAATTTGAGAAAATTGGGAAGCAACACACAAAATGGTGGCTGGGTGAGAGTTTTTTTTTTTTGTCTTTTTACCATTTTTTGTCCTATACATACAATTATTGTATCATTGTACTACATATTCTAGTATTTTGGGCTTGGATTCCATTTATGCAATTAGCCTTTGTTTTTTTAAAATAAAAACAAATAAATTGGTTTGATTCTTGGTTGGCCCCAAAATGGACAATACCGAATGGACTTTCACCCTTAATAACAAGAAGAAAATCTTAGAGAATTAATTTTTTTTAAAAAAAACAAGTGGTTACCAAACAAAATCTTAGATGTTCATCCATGAACATTTTGAATTTTCCAAACATATTGTCCCTTGTATATCTAACATATGCTAGATAACTTTTCCATTTTGGTTAGTGTTGGATAAAAAGATTTAGGGCAGTTGCAAAAATACCAAAAAGTCTTTTAAAATTTGTAAATTTAGCAATGGTTTATTAAAATTTACAATTGTAGTAAAATATTGAAAATTTACCCCTTTTTTTGGTATATGATCAAATATATCAACATTATAATATATTTTATGTTTAGTGTATCATTTAATTGTATATTTGATATATCAGCCAGTTATACAATTAACAACTAATACACTAAAATTACCATTCATTATACCAAACTCTTTTTCCTCAATCACGTCACCTCAAAAAAATATGAAGAATGGATCTTACATGCTGCTCAAGTTTAGACAAACCAAAGAGGGTGACTTAGGTGAAATCAAGCTTCCATCCTGAAAGGATTTACATGATCGAGGTTTCTCCATTCATACGAAATATGAAACATATACATTCTATAATTGATATATCAAATTAAGTGTAATTTACATTTCATCAAAATCATATAAAAGGTTTGATATTTTGCATTTGATATATTAGTTGACTAATTAATGCAATTAAGTTATGTCAATAAAATTAGATTAAAAAAATTGAAAACATAAGAAAACTAACACCAACACCTAAATCAGACAATTGAAATCGAATGAAAGCAAACTTTATCAAAACCAAACAAAAAACAACAACTTCTACAACAACATAATTAAAATCACGGTATATCAGTTGCATATATATTTTATAAAAATATATCACTTGACCGATATACAAAAAAAAAAAAAAAGCATATAACTTGATTAATAAGGTATATATAAAGTATATTAGATATATTTTTTGACGCACAATCAAAGATTTAATTGCTAGGTTGAGAAAATAAGATTAATTAACTCTAATTTATTGAGCAAATTGTAAAAACCACTCATAAAGTATAGTGGTAGTTGCAATTGTATCCTCGAACTTTCAATTGTAAAAATTGAACTTCAAACTTATACAAACATTAAAGTTAGACATTTAGACTGATATAATTATGGTATCGTTTAGTAAATATTTCATTTTTTTTTTAGTTTTTGAAAATTAAGTCTATTAACACTTTTTCCACTTCTAACTTTTTCTTTTGACCCACGTCTAAAAACCCAAATCATTTTTTTTTTTTTAAAACAAAAATAGTTTTTTTTTTAAATTTTGTTAATAAAAAAATTTGACTAAGAATTCAATAAAAATGAAAATGAAAGGACTATATAAATGGAAGGTTCAATTGTTATCATTTCCCTCGTAATTTTTACTAAGGACATTTCCCAAGATCACCATTAGAGAGAAGATAAGAGGCAATTCATCAAACATAAAAATGGCAGAAATCAAGAAGCAAAATATAGAAGAAGAATCACAGAATCAAACGAAGCAGAATGTGAAAAAAAAGGAAGAGGAAGAATTTGATATATCTTATTGGAATACTACGATTTCATTAACTACATATATCAAATTTTGAAAGAATATGAACAAAGAAAAGATGAACAACAGATAGATGATTTAAAAATCGAATGACAGAAATGGTGTGAGATTCTTAAGAGAGGAAAAATCCTAGTTAAGACTGTGAATCATACTCTGAAAGTAGTGAAATTAGAAATGGAATATATTGAAGCCGAAGAAGATTTAATATATTATCTCTGCTTCGAGACATAAATTCACATATAGAATCTTCCAATAATTTCAAGAAAAGTTTTGTGATGTGTTTAAGGGAGCTTGAAACACATCGGCAAAATTATATTTGTAGTTAGTTAATGATGGTTATGATTAATATAATATGAGTTTATTTTTTTAATAATTATGGGTAGTTTATCATTGATTAATTAGGATTCGTTGGTTGTTTTATCAATTAATACATCATAACTATATAAATTCATCAAATTTATCCTAACAAATTATGTAATCAAATAACTTTAATTATAAATTTTTCATTTTACAAATGCTTGTAGTTAATAATTTAATTAATATTATTATTTGATTGTTAAGTAATTAATTTTTCTCAAAACTTTAAATTAGATTTATTGTTTATCAATTAATCTATTAAAATTTTACAGGATTTTCATGGTTGATTTTATAAATTAAATACAAAAATAATTTATTCCTAGAGAATCTCGACAATATTTTCATGGCACAACCAAACACAGTCATCTGGATTTTCATCAATCTTATTTCCAAATTTATTATTCTCGACATCCTTACTTCCTAGATATTTATAAAATCTTCAACCAAAAGATCTTATAGGATTTGCTGAATTTTTCTTTTAAATATGTAAAAAGGAAAATACTTTCCTAACAGAGCATACTTATTGACCAGGTTTTCTTTTGTAATACATATCGAATAATTTTTTTTTTTTTTTGTTAATTAGAAGTCAAACTATCTTTTTAACTACATTATAAGGTAAATGTAGCCTATGTAGGTACGTAATAAATTACTTCTAGAAAAAAAAAAAGTATCTTCTCATAATTCAAATGTAATCAAAATTCAGACGGTTCTAATACATTGGTTCTTTTAAAAGTTAAAAAGTTATTTTCAAATATAGAAAAATGAACAAATTTATTTAAAAATATAGTAAAATGTTGAAACAATGATAGATCAATATTTTGGTATATTTAAAAATATTTTCAACAGTTTTGTTTTTAAATCAATTTCTTTAAAAATTAAACTTAAAATTTATGAAGGTGGACCAGAAAAAATGTCAATTGTAAATGTAAAACATTTGCTTAATGATCTAGTAAGCAAATCTTCAAATTCATCAATGTCGTGAAATAAAATATTGGTTGAGTTATAAGTAGAGTTCTTAAGTTGATAACAAATGGATCATTAAACTTTTTTTAAAAAATGTTTCTCATGAACTTTCAACGTGTATCCAATGTGATTTTTAAATCTCTAGACTTATGATGTTGTTTAAAAAATTTATGAGCTTTTGATGACAAATTTTTTGAATTTAAGAACCTATTAAACTCAAATTTGAAACTCTATTATCCAATTAAACACGAAATTTTAAATTTATGTCTAATAAATTTATTAATTTTGACATAAAATATGTTACTTTTTACCAAAAAACTAAATGTGTTATAAAAATAACCAAATTATTGTCATGAAATTTAATTGAGTAAAGGAATTGATTTAGAGTTACAAAATATATAGTTAATATAAATTTTATTTTAAAATGCATCGATTAAATGTTCATTCAAAATTATCAAAACGGTATATTAGAGATTATACATTTCACAAAACAATTTCTTAAAAACATAAATCCAACTTTCAAACACTGCACTCCAAACACAAACATTTATGATTCATAAGCTTCATAACCCCTCGAATAAACTTCAAACATTTTTTTCAGATCTTTACACCAATCGTCCCCTTCAAATTTACTTGTGGTGGCCCTATATATATATATATATATATTTCACCTCCTCCTCTTCTTTCTCATTCCAACTTCTCCCTCTCCCCTCATAGCCTTCCATTTTTATCGTCCACCAAATTTTTATTTATAAAAGAAATTGTATTATGTTAGCTAATTAACATAAAAGTAATAGAGTGACCAAAATGCAATTAAGGTCACGTTTACACTCGTTAATTATTTTTGTTGTTTACCTACTTTCCGTAATTATTATAAGTTGTAAGACCCGTCTTGAAATTTGTAATCAAATCGTGTAATCTAATTGAGAAATGAATGATGCTAGATCTGATTGTAGCTGCAAACATGAGTTTACCTAGGAAATGACACAGGCATACAAAACTCATGTTTGTTTTACAATTTTCAACATTTTGCATGAAAATAAGCTATTCTCAAACATCCTCATTTCCCACATACGAGCATTTTATATTCCCTTCTAAAATCGTGGTTCTCAACTTTTTTTCATTTTGAATATAGTTAGTTACTTAATTACTTATTATTAATTTAACAATATCAATATAAATATTTATTTAATAAACCAATAATAATCTATTAAAATATTTACTTAACTTATTTTTACAATAAAAAATTATTAAAGGAATGAAATTACATTTTTATATAAACAATCAATAGTTAGCAAACAATATCTTAAATATATTTAATTAGTAAATTAAGATCAGTTAAATTTATTTAGTACAAAAATTTATTTTCAATAATAATAATCAATTACTTGTTTCTTTTATAATCAAGCAACTATTTATTGAGATTAATTTTATTTTGATCTCTCATTATAAACATATAAAACTTTTTCAATCTTCTTTAATAATATTATTTATTAATATATCATATTTTTATCTCAATTTATTAAAATATATTTTCTTACATTATCTTAAAATTAAAAACTAATGTTGAACTTAATTAATTATAAAAATATTAAATATTAAATTATAATTAATATGACATTTGTTGGTTAATTTAATTACGAAGGACTCAATTTTCAAATATTTATGATTAAAATTATTATTATTCTTAATTAATTAATTTTTATCAATATATTGAATGATATTTATTTTTAATTAATTAATTAATCTATTACAATTATATAAGACTGTCATACTTAATTTCATAAATTAAATACAAATATAATTTTTATTTATAAAATTTTGATAGCATTTTTAATACATAACTAAATATTATATTCTAAATATATATAAAACCTTAAACCCAACTAACTTTGACAGATTAAATTTATAATTTAATCCAATTTTAAGAAAACCAAATAAACATAAATCTTCCAAATATTATACTTCAAACCACAAAATTGAAAGAAAAAAAAATGCTGACTCACCATTGTGTTGGCCACGTGTAATTCGCTGTCCTTCTTTCACCAGGAAGAGGATAACCGGCTAACCGGAAGCAGCTCTCAAATCCCAAGCATTTGTTAGGTAATGAGAAGAAGAGCCACTTTTTCTGTTACTTCTTCTTTTTCGCCCAATCTTCACCGTTTTCTTTATTTTCCAACCACACAGATTCGAATAATAACAAAGAATCTTTGAATATTCCATTGCATCCATGGCGTGGCTCAGGTATCTGAAGAAACTTTCACCCACTAAACCACTACTCAGATCCACAAATCCACACCCATTTCTTCCCTTCCCCTTCCTCCTCTCTCATTTTACCTCTCTCCCCATCTCCGATGCGGCGGCGGTTTCACGGCCGCCGGCACTTGGACCGACGGAGACCGGCGAGAAGCCGAGGGTGGTGGTTTTGGGTTCCGGCTGGGCAGGTTGCAGAGTCATGAAGGGCTTGGACACAAGCATATACGACGTCGTTTGTGTTTCGCCTCGTAACCACATGGTCTTCACTCCTCTTCTCGCTTCAACTTGCGTTGGAACTCTGGAATTCAGATCCGTCGCTGAACCTATCGCCCGGATCCAGCCCGCCATTTCTCGCGAACCTGGTTCTTATTTCTTCCTCGCTAATTGTACTGCCGTCAACACTGATGAACATTCGGTATGCTTCTCAATTGTCTCACTGTTTCATAGATTCAACGTGGCTTGCTTAAAATTATCATAGAATCGAATGGAATCATTGCGAGTTCCTTCTGAGAAGGAGATTCTTTCATTTGTTATTGAAGGTGCAATGTGAAACGGTTACTGATGGGTTGAACACTTTGGAACCGTGGAGGTTTAAATTATCATATGATAAGTTGATCATAGCGTTGGGATCCCAGCCGTTAACTTTTGGGATTCATGGGGTCAAAGAACACGCTATTTTTCTTCGTGAGGTTTATCATGCTCAGGAAATTCGTAGGAAGTTGCTTTTGAACTTGATGTTATCTGATGTTCCAGGTATAGAATTGATGGTTTTGTTAGAACTTGGTATTAGAAATTTTTCTTCCCCTTTTTTCAGTGGACATAATTTGGAGTGTTTTTGATCGGCAGGCATCTCAGAGGAAGAGAAACGTCGGCTTCTACACTGTGTTGTTGTTGGAGGAGGACCAACAGGAGTTGAGTTCAGTGGGGAGCTTAGTGATTTTATCATGAAAGATGTTACTCAAAGATATGCTCATGTGAAAGATTATATCCAAGTTACTTTGATTGAGGTTTGTAAAATGTCGTCCCAAGCATCGAATTCTTTATGGTATTGTCTTTCTCGGTTTCGCGAAGTTTCGGCTGATTTGTTTCTCTATATTAGGTTGTTGAGCTTCTAATATCTCTGTAAAGAAAAAAGTTGGCATTTGTTTAAAAGGAAAGACATTGTCTGGGAAGTTTAATGGATACGTATTAGGATTTGAGGGGATTTACTTGCTTGTATTTGTTTAATTGTTTAACAGGCAAATGAGATATTGTCTTCCTTTGATGATAGACTCCGGCATTATGCTACTAAGCAATTGACAAAGGTAGGAAAGTTAATACATCACAGTCATGCCATTTTTTTCCTTGGTGATGATGATAACAGGTTTCAATTTCACCTTTCTTGAGATGCTTTGAATTTGAAATTCTTTCATCTTATTTATTCATATCCTGCAGTCAGGAGTTCAACTTGTACGCGGCATTGTCAAAGATGTTAAACCTCAGAGCATCATTCTCAATGATGGTTCTGAGGTTCCTTATGGGTTACTAGTTTGGTCTACTGGTGTTGGGCCCTCACCTTTTGTAAATTCCTTGGAAGTTCCAAAGTCTCCTGGTGGCAGGTACATTAAAATTTCCTAGTAACTTATCCAAAATGTTCGTTTGCCTTGTAGATTTCAGAACATTCAAGCAATTTTTTCAGAGATGTCATGCTTCTTTTTCTATAAGCCTCCTAAGATAGTTAAGTTGTTCCCCAACTTTGTGGGCATCCATTCATATTCAGGGAAAATCGCCATCTTCTCAGGCTCACTAACCTCACCATCTATCACCTTAAAAAGTTTAATTTCAACTTCAAATGTCATGGACAATAAATTTATTTCTTTCCCCTCCCATTTGATCTGCTTTGGACCAATTTTCGTGTCATCTTTATTCAAATCTTAGAATCCTCACACTTATAAGTTATGCTTAAGGGTTCCCATTTATGCTTATTTTTCTATAGTCAATCCAAACATTGTGTGTAGAGAGATGATATATCTCTGGTTATATTGGCAGGATTGGAATAGATGAGTGGTTACGTATTCCTTCTGTGGAAGATGTGTTTGCAATAGGTGATTGCAGTGGGTTCCTAGAGAGTACAGGGAAACAAGTTCTTCCAGCTTTGGCCCAGGTAAGTTAAGATGTTCCCCAATATTCTGGTTTTTCTGCTCATTCATAAAATGCAATTTCTTATTCCAATAGTAGTTACTGTTGCCAAGAGATGTCAAGTTTTTATTGCAACCATTTTTGCATCCTGAAGGTAGCAGAGCGCCAAGGCAAATATTTAGCAGCCTTGCTGAATAAAATTGGTAAAGAAGGTGGAGCACGAGCAGGTAGCGGAAAAGACTTGGAACTTGGAGCGCCTTTTGTCTACAAGCATCTCGGAAGTATGGCAACAATTGGAAGATACAAGGCTCTTGTCGACCTTAGGCAGAGTAAAGTAAGCAATCAAGCTAGTTGCTCCAGGGCTACCTTTCTTTCTCACTCTATGCACTTGGGTTGGCTTACTCTTGTGAGTATTTTGTACAGGAAGCAAAGGGGTTATCCATGGCAGGGTTCCTCAGTTGGTTCGTTTGGCGTTCGGCTTATCTAACACGTGTCATAAGCTGGAGGAACAGATTGTACGTGGCAGTGAACTGGGCTACAACTTTCATCTTCGGTCGTGATATAAGCCGAATATAGAATTAGAAGTAAGAACTCAACGTCCCGCTTCCACGTACCGAAAGTACAAAAAAGAAAAAAGAAAAAAAAAAAGAAAAAAAAAAAAAAAGAAAAGAAAAGAAAAGAAAAAGTTTTCTAGTTGGGCCTCATTGATCATCATATCATGTGCAGTACTACCACTGCTACAGAAGTAAGTTGTTCATCAAGAGAAACCCTCTTGCTGACTATTCTCTCTGTGTGAATCTGAAGTAAAATTATCAGATCCTTGTGGTTCATATGAAAATCTGATTCATGGCTGCTCAAGTGCAATTTCTCATCAGAAGCTCACTGTACAGTTTATTTCCATCAACTTATTGTGTTAAATCCAAAGCATTATTGCATGTTCATAGAAATCCAAATGAAGCCAATCATAAGAATTGTAAGTTCTGTACTGCAACTTCATCAGTGCTTTTCAATAAAGTTATTTCATTGCCCATTATTTCAATCCATATGGCTGCTTGGATTCTAACAGCTTTTCTGTTTAGTTCGCTGTTCTATCTCTCTTTTTTAGAGAGAAAGAAAAGTGGGAAAGAAATGGATAGTGGAACTAAAGAGTTTTGGAAGAGATTGTGAAGAAGCATCTCTAAGATTTGATTTGATGGGAAAACTGAGTTCTACAACTAATGAACAATTTTCCATCCTACAGAACTTAAAAAGCAAATGAATTATTCACATCTCTACCGGAGTCATCAATGTGGAAAAACATACTGGATTCACTGCCATACTCTTCTTCAACCAACAAGTTGACTACAAATGATTTCCTTCATCTCTTTCGCCCTGGAAAACCGTCCTGCCTGCCGTTTACAGAACACCTGAACAATAGAAAACAAGAGGAAATGATATCTGATTCTTTAGAATTATTTCTAAAAATGTACTTATAGCCAAGGATTAAAACTTCGTACCAAATTATCATTGAAGAAAAGTTGAAAGTCCTCAGTGTTCTGGAGGTAGTTTATGGTTATGCAGCCCAGAAGCCAAGGGATCGCGATGACATAAAACTTGTGTGCAGTCAAACAGTAGAATCAAGAAGGTATTGGCCTTTTCAGTTCGAGTAAAATATGTTTACCAGCCATCACCATCATTATGATCAAAGCTTGTGCAGTTGATATGAGTTTTGAAGCAATGTACTTCGGGGATCTGGAGGATGATGTGAAAAAGTAACGTCGATTCCAGGAAAATTCTGTATCACCAGCAACTTAATCGATATAACAGTCCCTCTGCAAAAACATGCAACAGTGCAATGAGTTTTCAGATCCCAAGGAGGGCAAAAAAAAAAAAAAAAAAAAAAAAATAAAAAAAAAAAGACATACTGGTTCGTGTAATTGAAGTTTGTTGGAGTTTTGCTCATCCCAAGTGGGTGTACTTTTTTTTCTTTGATGGGTGTCTTCTATTCTCCGGCGTCAGCTCAATTACAATCGAGCGAAGTTCACTTTGGCAGCTCGTTGTAAACTTTAATAATATCAAATACGTCCTTGACTAAATTTTGTATGTATCTAGTAAGACATTAAGGAGATCTTTGGGCTTCCAATTAAAAAAAAAATCATAAATTTTCTATCATACACAATTAAATTATAGAAATGCCAACAAGAATTTGGTTTTTTTTACGAACTTGATGTTGATAAATCCGCATATTTAGAAATTCATTTCGGACAATTGAATCTTCTCAAATGGTTTCTTTTTAAGAACTAAAAAAAAAAGAACAAGAGGCCTTGAACACTTAATGGATCTTGAAGGACTATTTTCGCATCTCTCTGACTAAATCTTCCCACATTAAGATTACTCGTTAATGGTCGATCAAGTTTGATAAATTCGCCCTCTAAAACAAGAAGTTCTGGTCCTAGGGGATAATATCAACCACTTGACGCGGTGGATTGGGCTATTACAATAGTTGGTGTTGTCAACTATTATAACTTATAATTATCTATAGTATTACTATTTAAAATCTCTTTTTGTTACCATGTTTACTATTTCCTACTAATCCTCTTTCCCTCGTTGTTACCGTGTTTATTATTTTCTACCCATATTAAAATAGTCTGCCGTTCAAACACGAACTATTATTATCTAGAGGTCCCAGGTTAAAATAGTTATCCTTCAAACATAGACTATTATAACCTACAAATTATCATAACTCGCAAGGATTATAATAACCAACTCAACACCTAAATACCCCGTAAAGCTCCATTTGGTAGCCATTTGATTTTTGTTTTTGAGTTTTGAATTCATATCCAAATGTCAAGTACAACAATATATAAACTAATTTAAAACTATATATATTTTTTTAATTTGTTGAATTTGGCTTGGATTTTGAAAACATCCTTAAAAAGTGGATGACGAAACGAAGGAAAAAAAATGAAGAAGATGAGAATGATTATCAATGTGTCTAAGTTTGATCAATAAATTTGTGAATTTAAAAAAAGGTCGATCTTATTGATCTAAGAAAGTTTGAAGACTTATTATACACATTTTTTTTTTTAGTTGAAGAATTTATTTGACATAAAAGTTGAAACTAAGGGAGTTTAGAGGCTATGTTAGTTATAAAGTCTAAAATTGTTTAGTCTATGAAGTTGAATAATTTTTGTTGTTTAGTCTGAATTTAAAACCTTCATATTTGAGGTTCGTGTTTGAGGTCCAAAGTTGTTTAACGGAGACAAGGAATGAGATGTTAGTGTTGCATAATGTTACAAACTTCTTCCACTACTGAATTACCTACCATGGCCTAGAGAATCTGCCTCATCCTAAGATTGTGTTATTTTGTTATTAGTTCTTTCTCATTATGAGATTAAAATTTCTAGAGATTGAGAATTAACTTGATCAAACTTAAAACGCACACTAAAATTTCTATCAAACTCAAGTTCCTCAAAGCTTAACCAAAGTAGAACAGGAGAAAATGTGATGAATCAATGAGGAAGATACAGCCATTTCTTATCCTCGAACGAATCTTGAAAACATGCAGTAAAATCCAGTAATTAAGATGATGATCTGTAATCGAGAATCATGAAGAGAAAAATACATCCTAATTTTTCCTGGATATAACGAGCGTGAGAGAAATTCCGCTTCTCACAATCCCGATTCAACTTCAACAAATTCGCACAGATTGACTAAAGAACCAAAGAATCAGACTCAACGGAAGCGAACGATTGATCACTCAAGAAACTAAAGCCGGAAAAAAAAAAAAAAAAAAAAAAGTAAGTCGTTCATATGACTTATTTACTAAAATGAAATGCATTACCTGTAAGGACAGTGAGAGCTAAATTTGTTGAGAATCGTATCGTTGTATGTCTGATTCATAGTTGCGTCTCATATATCTTATTCAAATTCGCTAGTTGCGTCTCGTTCATACACGCTAGTTCCGTCAGATTCAATCTGGTTTTTTCAGCCTGATTTAAACAGGCGGCGATTTTCTGATACAAATTGGTGGTGTTTGAGAGATGATAAACGGGAGAATTTGATGAATTTGGAGGCGGATCAGTAGAGAAAAAATCGTAGATATCGAAACAGAAAACAGAGAACGGTAGCAATACCATGAACAAAATTCCTCGATCCATTTTTCTTCGCGAGACTTCAGGCTTCGATTTGTTATATTACTCTTTTGAAATTCACTCTGTTTCGAAATAAGTATATCAATAGAATCTTCATTTTTTTAATTTTTTTTTTCAATTTCATTTATGCGTGAAGCTTGAAGAGTCCGAATGCGCTTTCAAATTAGGGTTCAAATTGCATGGCTTGCGGGTGAAGCGAAGAGTGTGGCACGCTGGAACCACGTGCCTTTTCATTTTCCCTCTTTTATTTGAAAATTTAATCCGACAGTTTTTGATAAAGTTGGATAAAATGTTGATGCCAATAAATATTTTGAGAATAACATATAAAATAATATTTAAATAAATAGGTAGATATTTTGAATTCTTTAAACAAGTTAACAGGTTTATTATTTATATTATATTTATATTACTAATAGTTTCTTATTTATTTCTATGTTTTATAAATTTTTTATAATATGATCGAAATGTCAGTTTACCTCTTATATTGATGTTGAACATGAGAAAAATGTGATAAAATATAGAGACATGATATATAGACAGAAGTTCAATGATTAAGTGCATATTTATTTCAAAAGTATAAAATCAAATATCAAATGAATATTAAATATTAAAATAAAATTTTCAAATTGTTATTCAGTGAGATAAAAAGGATTTTAATCATTTAAAACTTGAAAATCATTCTCAAAGCATGAGTTTGAATATGAACATTGTATACGAAAAAAGTTCTAAAAATACATATTCTAAACACAAGAATACAAAGAAAATATAGAGCTTTAGAGAAATTTAAACTTAAATAAGAAAAATATAACCATACATATAATAAATAAATAAATATATAATCACTATAAAAGGACACAATCTTTCACCTACATAGTCTAAATTCAGTCCCAATTCTTTAAGTTGATATATAAAATCTTCTATAAGTGCAAATATATGAAATAAATATGTATATCGTACATTAAAAACGAGAATGAATCTAAATTTTCATATTCATGGTATTTTTTTTAGATGAAAAGATACTTATTAAAGCTTGAAATGATGCAACTATTCATCGAGAATAGAAACCTTAGCTTGGAAGTATGCTTTAATGCTTTTTTTTTAAAGACTTTTAGCTCTAATTCTTAATAGTGCAACTTATTTTCTTATTGGAGTAATTCTTGGTAGAGTCTAATTTAGAGTTTACTGACCAAATCAATAAAATTTAAATAGACTGGGGACTGTTCAATATATTTAACTTAAATTGGATTTTACATGTTATAAAATTGAATGATATTTTTATATGTTAATATTGTGTTATATGATGTTATGTCACATTGTTTATTTAATTATAATTATAAGGTGAGTATGTTAATAGTATTAATAAGATTAATTATTTCTTTTTTAGTACAACAATTATGAAGATGAAAAATCAAACTTTTGATCTTGAGAGATGGTGTACATGCTACTTACCAACCGAGCTAAGCTCATTCTAACCGGACTAATTATTTCTTGTTGCTTCAATTGATAAAAGATAAATAGAGATCTATAAAGTAGAATATGAATTATAATATTTTATCAAAATAAATCAATAAAATTGAAGTTCAAAAATATATATGTAAGGTGGTTGGCCTTCATTGGTTTGATAAAGGAAAGCAACAATTTCAATGTCGATTTTTTTTCGCACAAATGATAGGTAAGTTTGATGTTAATCTTTTACTCGTAAAAAACCGTCACGCGATTAATTAGAGTATAATTCAACTATTTAATATAAAATGTAATCAATCAAAAGACGAGAGATTCAAATTAAAAGAGTAAAGAAGTTGGTCTATTCGCATCCATTAAAACCTAATAAATGCCTTTCAATTTTCAATAAGAATCCTCATCACAGCGACAAAATGTTTAGGAAGATAAAGGTAGAAAGTGCTTTTCTTTTCCCTTTATCAACCCAAAAAAGTTTGAAGGGAGTTAGCATTGTAAAGAGAAGCCTCTCTCTTCACCTTCATTATATTGGATAGCAACCTACTTTTCTTTATCCAGTGCTCTTCCCACTACCAACACCATAAAAGAAAAAGAATATCATCAAAACAGAAAATATATTTCTAAAGCAGTAAAGAAAGATTGTCTTTTTGGTAGTGCTCCATAATCCCCTCTCCCACTTTCAATTTTTAGCTTTTAACCTTTTAGATACTGAACTTAATTGGAGAATTTTGAGAGCTTCTTTAAATTTATTATCAAACCCTTCCCATGACCAAATACGAGAATCTCGTTGTTTAGGATTTAACGAGAGTGTTATGTAAATTCTCTAACTTTTATTTATCTCTATATCTATATTTTGTATTTTGTTTCTCTTCGAGATAATACAACAGTTTCTCTCTATGTTTGTAGATGGAGCTAATACACCATTATTGAACTACGTAAATATGTGTGTCAATTTTCTTTTTTGTTCATTTGTTTGTCACTTATTTATGCCATAACATGGGAAAATTAGGCAAAATGACCCATTAGAAGTTCTATTTTTTGAAAACAAGTTTTTTTGACCCATTGACGATGAAAATGATGTAAATATGGTTGTATAATTACTCTTATGCCCCTTACCACCAACCTACCAAATTAATTCACATTCTCCACCTAAAATAATTTTCACACAAAAAAAATTTCACCAAATTTGTTGGTTGTATAATTACTCTTATACCCCTTATTAAATTTCCACTTTCAATTTCAACCACCAACCTACCAAATTAATTCACATTCTCCACCTAAAATTAATTTATCTAAAAACCTCTAACAAAAAACGTAAGAAGGTATGTATTTCTTTTGTGTATGTATTCTCAATAGTTCACTAATTTCTGGAAAAATTGACAAAACTAAATGACATTTTTGGAGTTTGATTTATTGCTTTGTTGATTGTTTTGTTTTTTTTTTCAATAATACTTGTTTTTTTTTTAAATAATGTCATGCATTTGATATTTATTTATAAAATTTTTTAAAAAAATTAAAAATAGCAATTTTTTTAAGATATTGGGTCGGGCTTCACCAGGTTGGAAGCAAATGAATTCAAATTACTCGGTCGGGCTTCACCGGGAACAAAATAAATGTTTGAATAAATTTGATACCTGGTTGGGCTTCACCAAGTATTCACCGGGTAGAAAGAAAATGAGTTCAAATTACCTGGCCGGGCTTCACTGGGAACAAAATAAATGTTGGAATAAGTTTGATTCCCGGTCGGACTTCACCGGATATGGAATGAAATGATTGACCCCTCACATGATGTTTTTAGAAAAAAAAAATTAACATTTAACATAAATCTAACCTAGATTTCAAATAATCATTTTATAACATCTAACATAAACTAACATTGAGTAAAAAAAAATGAGAATTCATATCTTAATTGAAAAATCTCAAATAATCTTACATGAAAAGAAAAATGGCAAAGGAAATAGAGATAAATAGAGTGAGATTGAGGAAATGGTAAGAGTGACCGAAATGGCAAGAGAAAATAGTGAGAGTGAGAGTTTGGAGGGTTTGAGTTAACTTTTGAAATGTAAAGGGTATTAAGGTAATTTTACTTAATTTTCAAAATTGTGGAGTCAAAAAAACAAGTTTTTTTAAAAAGGGTCTAAAACTCAAAAGAATTATTTTTATCAATTATCCGATGACATGTACAATGGTAGAATTTTACACTAAATTATAAAGATGCCTCTGAAGTTTGCTCATTGACTCGAAAGTTTGTAATATTATCTTTGAATTTTTTACAGAAATGTAAATTCGTTAGAATGTTAAACAAAAATTAAAACTTGAAATAGTATAGTAGTGGCCGACCTGATCTCTGTTCCACGTTACTGTCTATATCCTAATTCTCATATAAAATTCAAACAAATTTCTACACCAATGATAGTTTTGAAACATTGATAAAAAAAAAAAAAAATCAAAGATAATATTACACCTTTAAAATAAATAACAAGAGTATTTAGTACTTTTATAATTTATCTTAATATTCTATCAAAGATGTATTGTGAAGCTTTGAATATTTTTGTAGGGTCATTTGAACATCCAGGATTCAGAATTACAGAAGATAAAGAATGAGATAAAATGTTATGTTTAACAAAAGAAAGGGAAGGTTGAATATAAGATGTGTTATTCTTCAAATGAAAAGTAACTAGTTATGGAATGGGCAGAAACATTTCTTCTGCCCAAATTTGATCAATACTCTGGATACAATATTCTTTTAGCTTTGGGAAAATCTCCCCTACCTAATTGTGATGAATATCAATGAGCTTTTTTAAAAAATCATACAAATATATAATACCAGTTATCCGTTAAATGGAAGCAAAAAAATGTGGCCAAACTTCAAAGCTCAAGCAACTAACTGCTCCTGTTCCATGTACCTTTGCTTTGAATCGCCATTGTCGAGATGACAAAGCTGCTGTTGCTGTTGCTGTTGCTCGTCCATACTCAACTGCACAGAGTTTTCAGATGGAGCATCCTTCACCAGGGACTGAACCCACGACACGTCTGGCTCGGGAGCAGCAGTGTGCATCGTGGACGTCGCCAGAGAACTGGTGCAACTGTTTCGGAATCCAAATGATGCAGACTTCCTTAACTTGTTGAGTTCTTCTCCACGAATTCCCCAGTCTAATTTTCCGTCGGGCGAACCCCAATCAGACAGGTTCAAAGGCATGGCAGTAGTGGATGTAGCTGGGGGTGAGAGTCCCGAATGACGGTTCACCACACTACGTTCGATAAAACTCTGGCTACGCTTGGCGAAAGCAGCAGCCCTAGAACTTAGAACGCTAGCTGCAGCAGACACGGATGGTTGAGACGACCTTGCAGGAGGGGATCCAATGCTGTTAGCATAGCTTGAGAGGAAAGACTGGTTCAAGCTTTGGCGCATCTGAATCCCGGAAGGGGATTGTACTTGAGATCCCACAGAATCCAATGAAAACCCTTGTAATTGAGGCAAAATTGCAGGATCTACGGACCCAAAAATGTCATCGAGGTTAGTAGGGTTCATGCCTCCAAGTCCATTCAGTTCTCCATTTCTACTCCTTGGGGATGGAAAAGATGCGGGGGTTGGCAAGCCATTGTTCCATCTGGTAGGGGAAGGTAGGCAGGACATCTCATCCATTAGCTGTTGTTGTCTACGGCGCTGACTTTCAAGACTGAGTAACTCAACATCTAAATCTATGTCTCTCACGCTCAAAGAAGCCTTTAGCCTGCTACCTGGAAGCTGCAAGGTCGGAGGCGTAATATTACATTGAGTCTGCCACATGGTTCCACCCATTGGAGAAGAAACTCCAGAAGGAGTTAAAGGTGGAGTTGATGAAGGA
The DNA here is from genome assembly GCF_027475165.1 of Benincasa hispida. Classification (NCBI taxonomy): domain Eukaryota; kingdom Viridiplantae; phylum Streptophyta; class Magnoliopsida; order Cucurbitales; family Cucurbitaceae; genus Benincasa; species Benincasa hispida. Next base: position 15,642,650 of record NC_143487.1, on the reverse strand, counting down.
GGTATCAGAGCTGAAGGAGAACCAAGGGTAAGTGGACTAATCGATGCAATGTCTAGAGAAGAACCACATATTGATCTTGGAGACAGCACAGCAGAACCGGTTGAAGCATACAAGGGGCGGAGCTCTTCTGGTTTGTGAGCAAAGAAACAGACTTTTCGGGTGCATCCAGTTTCATCCTTGCAAAGACGGGTACGATATTGAGCAGGATGGAGCCAACATTCAAAAATTCCATGAGCATATTCACAGGCATCCCCTCGTCTACATGTTCCCTTTCGGAATTCTGGACACGGGACACAACTGTAATGGTATTTCCTCGGGTCCCGCCTCCTTGCATTCTCTCCAGGGTGAACAAATGGACACTCTGTCCAATCATGCGAGTAAGCTCTTGTACAAGGTTTGATCTTAAAAGTATACATTCTAAACTCATCAGTGCTATAGATTCCATTCTTGATGTCTGGAAGTGAAAGATCGACTGGATACTCTTTCTTCTCTGTCCCATCTCGTGAAGCCCGAGGGGTTGATAGCTCCAGTGGCTCCAACGTTTCTCTCTCATAAAATATTGACTCAGATGAACCGAGAGCTTCTTCACGACCATTTAGCAATTCTTGTAACACTTTTTTCCTTGAACAAGAGGCTGAAGTAAAATCAGGAGCAATCAAGTCACCAGGCCGGTTACCGTTTGCATCGACAGCACTCACATCAGCAGAAGCATCAAGCAATAGTTTGACAACCTGATCTGCAACAGCAGAACCACCAGCAACAGCACAATGGAGAGTTGTTGCACCATCTGAACCACAAGCTCGATTGACATCAACACGACCACTGCGAAGGATATAAGACAGAACATTCATACTCCCAAACATGGCTGCAACCATAAGAGGAGTCCTTTCTTCATACCCCATCTTTTTTGAACCAAAAATCCTCCCATACCACAAACTTGCCTCATCAATATTATAACCATCTTCCTCAACAGCACTCCTAAATCCAATCAGATCATCTGTAGCTGAAAATTCAAGCAAAACAGAGATACAAAATCGCAATCCCCCTTGTTTAAATCCGCCGTCCATCATGAAGTTAGGGCTTGCAGATTTCCTATTGCAACCATTGCACATCATAATCTAATCCGTCCTAAGACCTTCAAATTTCTACAGAAATAATAATTTGCAAGGAACACAATCAGAAATTGCAATCAATAAAAGGAAAGTCCAGAACAAGAAAGAAACCACAAAAAACCAAAACCCACAAAGAAGGTATATTAGTTTAGATTGGTGAAAAAATTATCCAAATCTTTAGCCATTAAACCATACTCAAACTAGAAGAGCAAACAAACTCAAGTAGAAATGGAAAGAGAAGAAAAATTACGACACCCAACAAGCAAAACGACATAACAAGAACAACCCCTGTTTGGTTACCGGTAAAACAGCAAAAAGAAAAGAAGAATGAAAGAACAGAAACGGATAATTCTCAGAAACTGAAAAACTGTACCCAACACGAAATACTCAGAATTCAGTCAGTTGCTTGCTAACAACAAACGATTTAACTAAAAAAAAAAAAAAAAAAAAAAAACTCAAAAGAAGAAAACCCCATTTCAAAATCATGTTCAAACAACACATAAACTTAACAAAAGCTGAAGAAAATTACCTTGAAAGAAAGAAAGCGGGAATTGGCAGATCGAAAGAGAAGCTGAAACAGAGCTAGATTTTGGTTTCTAGACTTGGCTTTTTAGCTATGAGAGTAAAGCGATTAGAATGAAAGTAGGACTTTTCTTCGTCTGCTCTCTCACCTTTATTAGGTTGGAGTCAAAAAGACCAAACTACTTCTATGAATAAGCCAAGGCTCTTCGATCTCCGCCACCGTCCTCTTCAAACTTTTTCTTTTTCTTTTTTTAATTATATTTTCTCTCTTGTCTTTTTCGTCTTCATTTTCTCCTCTCCCAAATGAAACTCAAATTCAATCCCAAATGAAATGCAACTCAAATGCACAAATTTAAAAAATAATAAATTAGAAAATACAATAATGTTTTGGTCTTTTCTTTTCTTTTTTCTTTTTAAAGAATTATGTTTTGGTCTTTCTATTTGGATTTCGTTATTTTGGTCATGTATTTTTGATAAATTTTAAAGTTAGTCAAGTTAAATCGTTGTTGGTTTTTCAGAAGTCGTATCTTTAATTAGCATTTTTTTAGATTTATGAAAATATATTTACATAGTATTTTTTTTATTGAATTATTGTTATTATTTAATCAATTTCGATGTAAAATTAAGCTTAACATATTATTTTGATTCCAATACTTTAGAGTTTATTAAATTTTAGTCATGTAAATTCAAATGGTTGATTTTAGACATCCAAATTAATTTTTTTATTGATTAATATTTTTCATAGGTACATAACTCAACTGGGATATGAATGAAGAGATTTCGTGGCTTAAATTCCCCTATTCTTATTGTCCTAAAAAGTAATAATAATTTTCTTACAAATATATACCATGTATGAATATGTTTTCAAAATTTATAGTGAAAAACAATAATAAATAACAAAGATAAAATTAAAAAATAACAAAAACCATCTATAAGACTAAATTTAAAATTTGTTGAAAGTATATAAATTGAAATCAAACATTTAAAATATAATATTAAAATTGAAAAAGCTCTCAAGTATAAATACCACAATTGTATTTTCTTAACTAACAACCAATTTTAGAAGACTAAATTTAAGATTTAACTAATAAATCTAAAATTTATTGTAATTATAGACTATAATTAAATAATTCTCTAAAAAGACTATAATTAAATATTTGAAAATTTGATAAGTATTTTAATATAATAATACAATTGTGGCCCACATAAGGGAACTGGATGTCTTTTGGTTTGATTGCAGGTGCGCCACGTGTCGGCACATCAGTGGAAGAAATAGTGCACCAAAGGGACCTATCGATATTCCGGATCATCACGCCGTACGCGTTTTTGGTTTGGGAGAATGACGTGGCATTTCCACCGTCGCGCGATGTTAAAACACAATATGTTAATATTCAATTTTTTTTACAATTTAAATTCATTGTTATCTTTATTTTTTTTAATTCAAGGAAAAAATATCTTTTTTACTCTATATTTTGGTTTTAATTTCCATTTAGTCTTTAAATTTTAAAATATTACAAATTTACTCTTTTAAGTTTTGTGTTTGGTTTCAATTTAATCTCTAAGATTCAAAATACTACGATGTTATCTTTGACATTTGAGTTTTTTTTAATTTAGTCTCTATGTTTCGAAATTTACATAATTAGTCTCAATTTTTCACTGGTCACTTTCCGTCTTTAGAGTTAGTTTATGTTAATAAATTAAAAATCATTACAAGATATTAATTAAGTTTCACTGTTTTTATCAATTGTAAAATTAAATTGAAATTTTCATTTCATAATTATTTTTAATTAATTAATTAAAATTGACGTCAATAATTGAGAGTAGTATTTAATGACAATTTGAGGTTAAAAGTGTAAAATCTTGAACCCATGGATTAAATTGAAATAAAAATCAAATCTCAGTAGTAAAGTTGTAACATTTTGAAACTCAGAGACTAAATTAAAACAAAACTCAAAACTTATGGACCAAACGTGTAATGCTTTAAAATTTATAGACTAAATAGAAACTAGATTTAAAACCTAGGGACCAAACTTTTGGATTCATACAGGTCTACGGTGGTTCATGATGCAAGAAGTAGTTTGGAAGCGTGGTTGTCGGAGTTCATGGATGGTGAGGGAGGTTGGAGGTGGCCTATAGTGTCTTGGGAGCTGCTTGAGATATGGGATCGTATCCAGGCAATGGGGGCCTAGGGTGAGGGGAGAGGATTATTGGATTTGGGTGTCGGATGCTAGTGGTCGGTTTTCTATCGCTAGTGCTTAGGAGAGTATACGTCCTCGTCGTCCTATGGTGTCTTAGACTGGTATTTTTGGGCGGGGGTAGTATCCCGCATCACTCCTTCTGTGTGTGGTTAGCAGTGAGGGACAGGTTGGGTACGCTGGATTGGTTGAGGAGTTTGGGTGTGTTATCAGAGAGGGATGTCTTCTGTGTGGATGAGGTGTGGAGTCACAGGATCGTTTTATTTTTTGAGTGTGGGTTTGGAAGAGAGGTGTGGTCTAGTGTGTTGCGTCAGCTGAGTTCGACGCATTGGGTGGCTGGTTGGGATGTAGAGTTGAGTTGGTTGTGCCGAGTGGGGTCGGATAAGGGTGTGCGTAGTAAATTATTCCGTGTTTTCTGGTGTGCGTCCATATACTACATCTGGCAAAAGCGTAATCGGCGGCTGCATGGAGGCCGACCGAGGTTGGTGTCTGCTCTGGTTCATCTTATGATCTCTATAGTTCGTGCTCGTGCTACTTCCTGGTGGGTTGACCTTCTTGGTCTTATCTAATGTGTGTATGGATGTTTCTTCCTTTTAAACTTCACGTTGTTATCTGTTCTTTTTTCTGCCTTTCTTTCTGGTGGTTTGCATTTGTGTGTTGGTTTTATTCTAGTCTTATCTCGTTGGCTTTGTTTTGGTTTTCTTACCCTGTCTTTGCTTGTGCTTGTTGCTTTGATGCCTTATCTCGGGCTATGGGATCCCCTTGTTGTTGTATAATAATATCACTTATTTTTTTAAAAAAAATTTTTTTAAAAAAAAAAAAATCCCTGAGGACCAAAACGATATTATTCCCTAAATTCAATTTTCACCCTTGCTTTCTTTTTAGACGTCCCTTGCAGACTTCAATTTTACGTTCATGACCTTAAATTTTGAGTTTTTCAATATCTTCTTGTAATTTTGTGTTTTAGTCCATTTATGGAGGTGGTGGTGTTGAAATTTTTTCACAACTTCTCGCAACAAGAAATTACGAGAATTAAAAAAAAAAAAAAAAAATCCAGTTCCATCTTTTACAAACATGATTACTCTCTTTCATAAATGAATACATAATTTTTATAACAGGTACGAGTATGAACTCAATTTGAATTTATATTTATTTTTTTTATCTTCGTGGTATGGGAAAAAATATCACACTAAAAGTTGGTTGATAAAAAGCTTTCAACAAGAAAAAAAACCTTTTTAAAAAATTATATTGGTTGATAAAATTTTCTCACAAGAAAAAACTCACAATTGTGAGTTTCAAACAAGAAAGGGAGAATGAGGCTAAAAAATATTTAGATGGAAATAAGTAAAATAAAAAAAATTAAAAAATCCGAAATAACAAAAAATGTGAAGAAAAAAAAAAGGAAAGTAGAGAAAAGTCCAAAATCTATAACAAAAATTGTGAGGAAAAAAAAAACAAGAGAAAATGTGGTTGTCAAATAAATTGTGAGAAAAAAATAAGTAAGAAAACTTAAACTCTTTAGTAAAGGCATTTAAATAAGGACCTTCAATATTAATATTGTTATTTTCAAAACTTATTAGAGAAATATTGTTGTTTTGAAACTTATCAGAGAAATATTATTGTTTTGGGAGTTCGAGGCTAGAAGTCGAGGGTTGAGAATTCGATTAATGTAGAGGTCGAACGTTGAGAACTCGACAAACAAAGAAAAACTTGTAAACAATATGTATATTAGGGTTGTCGAGGGTTGAAATTTCGACATAGGGAACCTTGCTAATTTTGTATATTAGGTTATCGAAGGTTGAAGTTTCGACATACATAAGTCGAAACTTCAACCCTCGACAAGGAAGATAAGTGGGTGAAGCTAATTTTGTGATGAGGATCTCGCTCTAGAAATAAATCTTGCTAATTTTATGATGGGGATCTCGCTCTAGAAGGGAATCTCGTTATAAATGTGGGTTGAATCTCGTGAGCATCGCTAGGAAGACAGTTTGTTAAAAAATGCTTGAGGATCTCGCTCTATAAAGAAATCTCGCTAATTTTGTGATGGGGATCTCGCTCTAGAAGGGAATCTCGCTAGAAATGTGGGCTGAATCTCGTGAGCATCGCTAGGAAGACCGTTTGTTAAAGAAATGCTTGAGGATCTCACTCATAATTGTCTTCACTTTATTTACTTTCCATAGAAAATATATATATATATATATATATTATATACATGACCAATGAGAAAAAAAGTTAATAATCATTAATGAAAAAATAACAACAAAAACAGAATTTTGAATTGTAAGAGAGAGCAGATTGTGAGCGAGAGCGAGATTAAGTCTGCCACATGGATTAAACGATCAACCAGTTAGCTGACGTGGTCTGCCCATATCAAAAAAAGAGGAAAGAAGGGTTTTTATCGAGATAGAAGGAAGTACGCCTGGATCAGTAACAGATGCTGATGAAAGATAGGCTATGGGATGCATTTGGGCGGATCAAAAAGCTCTGCCCATGCCTGAAGCAGAGGAAGAAGAAGAAGAGAGGCAGCTGACTTATTGAGTGAGACTAACAGAACGATAGCTATCACCAGGAAGCTAGTCACTGTGCTGTTCAACATGCCGATAAGTTCCTACCAAGTGTCACGTGATCGACCCGCTATCGCTAATTCAATTGAATTCCATAGGCCGCTATTGCTATGAAAGACTATCATTCACAAGCGGAAAGTCATTCAATGCATTCATTCACTGTAACTATGGTAGAGAAGATAGCTGTAAACGCCTCTGCTCTTGTTAAGCTAGTCTTTCATCTCTGTACTATAAATGAGCAATGCCCGAACCTGACTCAAGATAGAGAAAGAGAACAGATAGGCTATTCCCTCTGTTGTCACAAAGATTTTTGACTCAGCCAGGAGTGAACGAGATTCTGATTCAAGTTTTGTCAGTCAGTATCAGTAGCTAGGACTGGTAGCATGCTTAGAGGAATAAGCGATGCCATTGAATCTGTTAGAGGAAGGCTAGAAGAGAGTAGCTCATGCCCTTTCCTTCTTCATCCAGTAAGGTATGAAGCACTAGCTCAACCACACCAAATTCTAGCAAAAAAGCTTTTCTTCCAGGGTAGTAAGAAAAATAGCGGTTAACGGAACACTGACATATTCTGAAAACAACCTGACTACATGAAGAAATAGTAGGTTTATCAAAGAGCTTTGATTGGATGTTGATTTATCTTTCTTGTTAAGGGAGACGATGACTTCCTCCAAAGAAGATGAAATTCATCCATATGATATGTTCATTTCACTATAATAGAGGATATAATGTCAAGAACTCTATGATTTTAAGATTTATTGAACGTACAATAAATAAAATAAAACAAACTTCGACATATAATGACCAAAAAAATGATATTTTAATTTAACATTCATTAATATGTCTAGTCTTTTCATATTTCATTCGCCGCTTTGTTTTTTCTTTATATACTTATCATTCAAGTACGAGTTTAGTTTTAATTTGATCTATAGATTTTAAAATTGACACTTTTGACTCCAGTTTTTCATTAAACACTTATTTTCAATTTTTAGTTCTTAATGTTAATATTTACTAATAATTTAAAAGAATTATAATCAATTAACTTTCTCTACTTATTTTCATTATAATAAAAAATAATATTAAAAGTTTCATTCATATTTATTAACACCGAAGACAGAAAGTAAGTATTTAATAAAAAATCAAAATGAAAAGTGTAAATCTCGAAATATAAGAACGAAATTGAGACAAGATCCAAACTTCAAGAATAAAATTGTAATATTTTAAAATTTAAGAATTAAATCGAAATCAAGCTCAAAATGAAAAGCACAACAAACTTAAAAGATCATTTAAAAACTAAACAAAAAAAAAACCTTGAAAAAAATGCTTTTTTTTTCCAACAAATTAAAATATCTAACCGTAGTCGAGATAATTTTAAAATTATAATCACAGCTTCCAAAATATAGAAGCCAAACTTATAATTTAACATCGTTGATTATTTTCGGCTAAACTATGGACAATATATTTAAATGCACTTTCCAAACTTTCACTTAAAAAGTATAATTACTTGAGTTTTCTTTTTTGTTTGTTTAAAAAAAATTAATAAACTTTCAAAGTTTTAATTAATGAAACTTTTGAAATATTTTTTAAATAAACAATAAAATTAAGGACTATTTTTTTTTAATAATTTATCAATCAAGAAATATAAACGGGTATATAGAAGCCGCCAAAATAGTGTTCTTGGTCTTTGGTGCGGGGGATAGAGTTTATCCGACGATCAGTGTTTGTTTGGGGACATGGCGATCGACGGTTCAGATTAAGTTCCTTAACGACAAAGCTGAAGCGCAGCGCCCTCCAATGTTGACCTTAGTCTGAGAACTGAGAAGCTGAAACCGGCGTCGAAAATTTAAATGCTAAATAAATATAATAGTAGGGTCCACGATAAAAATATACAAAAGAAAAAAAAAGAAAAAGAAAAAACCAAAAATCACTTTTGTTCTTAACTTAATAAAATAATTTACTCTCGATACTTTAGTTTGACGATGATTTAATTCTTATATCCTAAATTTTTTAACAAATTAATCTTTTAAGTCTATATATTTTATTAGTTATAACGATTTAGTTCTTACTATAAAAATATTATTAAAATTTATTTCCCATAAATTGATCAGGAATCAATATTTTTATAAAGTATAAAGATTAAGTCATTACACGATAAAGTTGACACTTAATTTTGAAGTACTAAATTGTTATTTATCAAATCTTAGGGACTAAATTGTTATAAATTTAAGAGGACGTGGACTAAATTGTTACAAATTTGAGAGTACATGGACTAAGTCGTTACTAGCTAAAATTCAAGAACTAAATTTTTACTTTTATCTAAGTGTTTGTAACTAAGATTTTATTATAATTATAAACATTTCATTTTTTTTTAATACATAAGGTGGAAAATCGACTTCCTAATATTGAGGTTAATAGTACTAAAAGTCAACTAATGTAGAATATGTAGTCTCGAACATTCATGGACATGAAAGTAGAAAGTTTATTAACATGTCAGTTTTTTTTATATTAAGTTTTATATTTGAAAATAAATATCGTATGAAATAAAATTTTATGAATATAATTCAAAAAGAGGAAGTACATATCACTCAAATAGAGGAAGATGAGAAATAAAAAGGAGAAAGAAGATGGGATGAAAATTAAAAAAAATAACAACTTATAAAAATCACCTCTAAGTATGATGAAAGTTGCAATTATACCCTCAAATATTTAATTGAAAGTATTAGACTCTCAAACTTCTACGAATATTAAAATTTAACCTTCGAAGTTATAATGTTGTAGAAATTAAACTTCCAAGTGATATTTATATAATTATGTAAACTTGAGGTCCAATTTTAACACTTATACAAAATTGAAGGCTCAATTTTTTAACATTAAATATAGTGTTACGAACCATTGTTTTTATCAACAAAATTAGCCTCATATTTCATGAAATAAGGCTATAAATGACCGTAATAAACTTTGAATCAACTGATCATTAGTTCTTTCATTATTTCATCGTTCTTAATCTGTCCTTTAACTTGCTATAGCTATTCTACAATTAGGGAATTTGTTCAATGGTAGGTGGGATGAAAATAACCATTACCATAAATTTCAATTTATTGGGATTTCTTTCACTGCAAACACATATTTTAATCCTTTTGTTAATTTAATATGATCTAAACTCTTTTCAACTTTTGTATTTTGAATCTCTAAAATATCTAAGATAGATATTTCCCCTCTTCTCCGATTTCTTTATAATCCCTCCCTTGATTTTCTTTTGAATACATTTGGCAACACGATGTTGATTTAATGAGAAAGGAATGTATGAGTTACCTTTCTCGCCATAAGTCATTCTTGGTTAATTTGTAGATTTTAAGAACTTCGTTTTGTCTTTGAAGTCCTAATGCATGCATTTTGGTGTTTGGAAGGTTGTATACTAAAACCCTCAAAAGAACAATCAGAACACCACTAATCAACAATTTCACTCTCGAATTGTAGATCTTTCTTATGAAGGTTCTAAATATCAATGGAGTAGTCGGGTAATCGAAGGGGATTTTAGATTTGTTTTGAGATTATAGTGGGGTAGTGAAGAGCTTTTGGTTTTGTTTTGGGTTTGGGTAGTTGAAAGATTTTGGTTATTCATTCAATGTTTGAAATGATTGATGCGAGAATGACTTTTACTTCTGGAAAAAGTGAGCCAGTTGATGAAGGTTCAAATTTGAAATTTATTGTCACATTTTTTCAATCGATTAAAGGTATGTTGATAATTTTAGACAGTTTTAATTTAAGTGTAATTAATAATCTTTCTTAATAAGATAGTAAAATCTTATCTATATAAATTGTTTTGGTATTTTTTTCGAATGAAAAGTTAAAATTTGCTACGGCAAGATCCCGTTGTCAGCACTAGATCTTCCACCATGTTGTTGTTGATGGAAGCATAAATCACACGGGCGAGCCCAAGATGGTCATTTGACCTTGGGCCTTTTGACTCGACTTTTGTAGGTAGCGTTTGGGCCACCTGGGCCTAAGTCAAGGTGTCTTGTTGGGCCTCTACGGCCCATTTCCCTCCTTTCAGTCTGCCTCCTCACCTTTGCCGATTTCACTCCCCTCCGTGTCGATCTTCTTACCTCCCTCACCTCACCGCTTGCGACTTCGTTCCCTCGCCGTCGATCTCCCCACGGCGGCTCTTTCATTCCATTCCGTCGATCTCCCTCCGTCTCTCTCGTCTACATCTCTGTCTTTCTCTGTTTAATCTCAGGTCAGTGGCTGTGAGTCCAAACTCCAAAGGTAAGTCTTCACTCTTTCCAGGCTTTGCTACTTCTTCGTTCTGTTGCGAAATGAGAACCGTTCAGGTTGCTCTGCGAACCCTTGGCGGTGGCTTATCTCGGAGATTAAAGCAACCTTCTGTGCTCAGAAACCTTTCCACAAACGCCGCTCGTGGTAATTTCTCACTTGTTTTGGAGAATCCATGAATTTATGATTTATACTGTGATTGCTGAAGTTCGTTTCGACTTTGGGGGAAATTCATCAGGTTTATTCTAGGCTAATGTTGCTCAAATGTGTTCTGTTTGGATATTGGTCTTACGAACCTCACGTTTGGTTGTATGAATGATAATGTGCTTCAGGGCATGTATTTTACAACTTTCGTGTTTAAAACTTTTATACAGATAGTGGCTTTGATAATGATAAGGGAAAACCTGATTCGTTTGAGTCTATTGATGACTTCGAACATCGGATATTTGGGGGCGTTTCTATGGGCGATTCCGGAAATGATGCTTTCTTTGAGAAGCTTGATAGACTTGGCAAACCTCGTGAAAGAATAGGTTCGAGACCGAGTGGAGGAAACAATTTTCATGCGTTGCATGGTCTGGAAGATGATCTTACCACGCTGTCAGATGGGATGGATGGCAAGTTGAAGAAAGCTTCCACTTATTTTGAGTATGATCCCGAGGAAATTGCACAAGATAATTATACTTTCAGAGCAGATATGTCTTTTAAGCCTGGATCAACATACGAAATCAAGGCATGTAGCTGAGCAACTAATTTTTCTTATACTTGTTAAGAACTTACATTTATTGTTCATAGCTTCTATTTTTTATTACACTGTGATTACGTGATGCCAATCCGAGCATAGCCAGGCACTCATTACCATATAAAATTTATGATTACATCACCTAAAGATTCACTTTTACTAGAACCAATCCATCTTTTCTTTAAGATGCATGCTAGGTGAATTTTATGGCCAACTGTGTCTGGATGGTTACACTCGGATTGGATGATCTGTGATGGATATGAACTTCACTATATTATCATTTTAGGGTGCTTGGTACCTCTCTGCACCTTTTGTAGATGATTTTGTGTTATGTTACCATTATTCTAAGTACTTTTGAATGTATACAGGATCTGGATCTAACAAAGCCAGGTGTACGTAAACCTTCCAAAAGGGTCGAGTTTCAGGTGACAACGGAGGAGGCCTTAAGAAAAGCTGATTTCAGGGTGAGCATTCCTGAATTTCGTTTACCTTGCCATTTTACTAATCCACTGTCTCATTTCATTATGGGACTAGGACTAAAACATGATTGAAATTAGTGGTATGGTAACACTAATATACCTTTTGATCCGTTGCAATCGTCTCCCGTAGCTGCATAGTTGAATATGAATGTCTTATGGTATGAACTTCTCATCTATTAAGTATCGTAGCGTATGAACTAAAAAAAGAAGGGACATAGGTTTAGAAAGAAATCTAGTCAATTTGAGCAGTTCAGAAATTTTGAAGTATAAGAAGCGACAAGTTGGAATAGGGTTGTTTACTTCTGGTTTTCTGCACAGTTCCATTTAAGAAGTGGCAGGGAGTGTGCACATCTGTGTTTTTATCAAAACTGTCCGATCCTAGAACAGTAGAAGCCGTTTGGTTTGAAATTTGGTCTGTCATAATAGACATAGTGTAGTATTGTCATCAGTAGCCATGGACCATCAAACTTTTTATATAAATTGCCGTTAATCAATTCACGAGTTTCTGATCTGGACAGTGTGCGGTTGTATTTTTCAATTGGTAAGATCATGCAATGGCCTCTGAGAGAAAAGTTGCTCGTTTGTAACATTATCTGGTTATAGGATTATTACTATTATTTTCAGTGCTACCAAAAATAGTCTTCCCATAATTTAGTCTTTGTGGGCATTGAAATTTAGTGTTGTCCATAGCTCTATTTAGGAAGTTTATTTATAATATGGAGTACCTGTCCAAGCAAATAAAACACTTGATGGGAGTTAAATCATATTTTACCGCTGCTGTAGGCATATTTAACGAGTAGTTGTTTGCAGAATGTTAGATTTTTGGCGAACTTTATAACCGAAGCTGGGATCATTCACAAGAGGAGCAAGGTAAACTTTTTGTACAAAAATCATGTTTCGAACAAATCGAGTCATCAACCTTCATTGTATTTTATCACTTCAACAATTTGCAGACACGTATCAGTGCCAAGGCACAGAGGAAAGTTGCACGCGAGATCAAAACTGCACGAGCATTTGGCTTAATGCCCTTCACAACAATGGGAACCAAATCATTCCTTTTTGGCAAAAGCATGGAGAATCTTGATACGGACTTTGCGTATGAAGTTCCCGACGATAATACCGATGCAGATGGAGGACGCCCGCTCAAATAAAACCGTGCTTTTAGATGGTCGTGAATGTGAATTATTTCCCTCCCTCACCCTTGCCTTTCTTCGAAGTTATCATCATACTTCAAGCCCCCAGAATCCATCCTGCAAATTTGTTGCAACCAGGAAGATATTGCAGAAACTCCATAGTCAGTCTTTCATCGAGACATTCTAAAATTTTGTTTTATATATTGCTTCTCTGGTTGGAAGCCAATTAGGCAATTACTCTAATTTGTGTGTTTGTTTTTCTTTTGCCTTATATTATGTAAAGGTGAGTTAACTCATCAGCTAGAAATTGGAGCAGGTTGTTAGTTCTAAACAGAAAATGGGATTAGTTACTCCATTGACATGTTAGGCAGAATAAAATGGCGTATTAACTGAAGATTAGAAGATTTTAATTCAAATCTTCTCCAGGCCTTGTTGAAAAATATTTTTCATAATCCCTTCTAACAGCTGCACTGTGCTACCAATCATGGTGTGAAAATTTTCACACTATTCATTTGCATTTGATTTTGAATGCCCTAACATCGACATCCAACGATTTTTAACCGATCCATGATTTTTATTGTTTGTTTTCCCCTTCCCTGCATTGTTCAAAGCCGAAAGTGTTCGAGCAAAGGACCTGGGGAACTCGGTTTTAAAATTTGTGTATTGAACTATGCTTAAGTTGTCTAAGTATAACAATACATTTGGTCTAATTCTATGTATGTTCAATATACCGATCAAGGACTCATAATAACAAGGGACACTTGACTATAAACCTGATGAAGCATATGCATTTTTAATATTGGTTTTGCCATTGTCGATCAATCTTTAAGATTGCAAGAGATGGTGTTAATAGAACCATACGAAAAAGACATAAAACAGCAAAGAAAGCTTCCCTTGATGGATAAAGATGAAAACTTTTCACGCATCAAAGATAAATCACACTCATAATTTACAAATTTTCTGTGTGGCTTTAATCATTCAGTAATATAATCATGGTTCAACAAAACCATTCATTCTAAAACTCAATCCTAAAACATGAAAGTTGCCAAAAAAAAAAAAAAAGGAAAAAGAAAAAAGCCCCACATACGAAAACACATAATTATTGACAAAAATAACTCATATTACGAATATGTTTATTGGTATCTCCTCAAGAAACGAAAGAGATAACAAATTTACTCAAATGGATCATATAAAGCTATAAGGATTACTAAACTTCAAGATTTCAAGAAGATCACCTTCCTGGAAATCGGATCATTGAGCCTCTGATCTGATTCACAAACGAAAAAGAAGAAACCCAAATTACTCCGACCGATTTGCATACCTCTCAACATTCACATTGCCATCGCTGAGGTTAATTCCGGCCACGGGTTCACCCAATCCAAAGCTCACCTCTGCAAGCACATCAGGATCGCTGTAATGCGTTACGGCTCTTACAATAGCCCTAGCCCGTTTTTCTGGATCGCTGCTCTTGAACACGCCGGAGCCGACGAATACTCCGTCGCAACCCAATTGCATCATCATCGCCGCATCAGCCGGAGTTGCAATTCCTCCAGCTGCGAAATGTACCACCGGCAGCCGGCCGAGCTGTTTGGTCTGCATCACCAAGTCATACGGTGCCCCAATTCGCTTTGCGTAACAGAAAACTTCATCATCGTCCATATTCCTCAGCATTCTAATGTCTCCCATCACAGACCTCACATGCCGAACAGCCTCGACAATATTTCCAGTTCCGGCTTCGCCTTTGGTACGAATCATCGCCGCGCCTTCGCGAATTCGGCGTAGCGCTTCCCCTAAATTTCGGCATCCACATACGAAGGGGATCCGAAAATTATGCTTGTTGATGTGGTTCTTATCATCAGCTGGAGTCAGAACCTCGCTCTCGTCGATGTAATCGACGCCGATGGCTTCAAGGATTTGAGCTTCGACGAAATGACCAATTCGAGCATTGGCCATGACAGGGATGGTCACGGCTTGCTTGATTTCCTTGATTAATCGAGGATCGCTCATGCGAGCGACTCCACCTTGAGCCCTAATGTCGGCGGGAACTTTCTCGAGGGCCATGACGGCGCAGGCACCGGCCTCTTCAGCGATTCGAGCCTGCTGAGCATTAACGACGTCCATAATTACGCCGCCGCGAAGTATTTGGGCCAAACTGGCCTTGACGGAGAAGGGAGATTTCTTGGTAGCCTCACAAATGACACCATTTCCGTAAACGGTGACTACGCCAGTGTCCGCCATTAATGGAAAAAGAAGAAGAAGAGAAGGAGAAAGAGAGGAGAGGTTAATTGAAAATTGATTTAGAAAAAAAGAATATCAATATTTAAGAGAGAGGTGTTAATATATATATATATATATATATATATATATATATATTATATATATATATATTCATTTTTTTTTTCTTTCTATTTTCTCGGACAAATTGCAAATTGTGTTCGTTTGATGCCGGTAATGATTTGATGGTGATTTTTAACTAATTTGGTTTGTTCAAAAAAATATATGAGTAATAAGACTCATAATTATATCATTGGTCATAATTGATGCATGAATAAATTTTTTAAGAGTCTTGAGCTAATAAAATTATAAGTCTCACATAAAATATTCGAGGGTAAGATCGTTCTCGTCTTTAGTCCCACCCCTATTTCAATCATCATTTTCACCAAATTTCTCATTTAATTTTGCGAAGTATGGAAGGAAATTTTTGTCAAGAGAATTCGAACGATCAGTTTTTTAGAAACATTTTTTGATTGTTTTTTAGTTATTTTTTTAACAATTTTTTTTAAAATTTGTTATATTAAATGAGCAATTTTCAATACATTTTCTTTTATTTAAATATAACATTGTATTTTTTTTTTTTTACTAAAAACAATAATATTCCATGTGTGAAGATATAATTAAAATGTTTAATTCTCAAAATTTCAAAAAATTAAAATTAAAATATTACGACAAATTCTAGTCTTCAAATTAATATACTAATAGCCAACAAGAGCTTAACTCAACTTGCGTCTGTAATTCAAATTTCTTACTTAATATAAAAATAACTATACTAATAATATTAATTTAATTTAATAATTAATTAATTGATTAAGACGAGAAAAATGATCCTTATTTTTTAGTGAGAGAAAATTCTCCATCTCCCCTCCCCAATTGCCAATCTAAGGTGTGAATTAAAAAGCAAAAAGAAAATGATTTTCATCGTCCCTTTTCTTTCTATTTTCTCTGACAAATTGCAAATTGTGTTACTTTCGTGCCGGTAATAATTTGATGGTAATTTTAAACCAAATTTGTTTGTCCTAATAAACATTGAACAATATTTATGGCTATTTCAATTGAAGTATCACTAAATCAATTTAAACTTTTTATGATTGTTTCTTAAACTTATAAAAAATTTATCTACGTAACAATTTGATAAGTTTGGTTAGATTAATTAAATAGACGATTATTGATATATAGATGATTTTAAAAGAAAGTTCGGATTAGAAGTCTAAATTGATTCGTCTGTAAAAGTTTGAGGGTTATTGATAAAATAATAAGTCCTTGTTTCCGTAAAATTATTATGGGAAGAGTTGTAGGTCCCCTGTGTGTTGGGATGAGGTAGGAGAGAGGAAATTGTAAGGACCTGAATTGGTGCAGACCACGAATGAGGCAATACAGAAGATCAGGGCTCGTATGCAAACAACTCAGAGCAGACAGAAGAGCTATGTCGATGTAAGACGTAAGGACCTGGAATTTGAGACTGGTGTGAAAGTGTTCTTAAAGGTGGCACCCATGAAAGGTATTCTGAGGTTTGGCAGGAAGGGGAAGTTGAGTCCGAGATTCATTGGACCTTTCGAGGTCTTGGAGTGAGTTGGCCCCGTAGCTTACCGTTTGGCATTACCCCTAGCACTGTCTTCAGTTCATAATGTCTTCCATGTTTCGATGTTAAGGAAGTATGTGACAGACCCGTCCCATGTAGTTGACTACGAGCCCTTACAGTTGAATGACAACTTGAGCTACGAGGAGAAGCCTATAGAGATCCTCGCTAGAGAGGTAAAAACATTGCGCCACCGGGAGATTGCGCTTGTGAAAGTCCTGTGGAAAAATCATCAGTTCAAGAAGGCCACTTAGGAGTGAGAGAATGAGATGAGGGCCCAGTACCTGGAGCTTTTTCAAGAATGAACTTTCGAGGACGAAAGTTCTTTGAGGAGGGAAGAATGTAACACCCCACACATTTTTTTAGTAATAATGTAATTTCAGTAACTTTATTATTTGGAATTTCAGTAATTGTTATTAGTTGGAGGCCATTTTTGGAATTTTGGACTTCAAGTATAAGTGCGGGAATTTAATTGTTGGCGTGAAATTATTCAATTTGAAATTCAAATTGAAAATTAATGGCAGGAATTAATTTTCTTTTGAAACATAAAGGAATTTAATAGTATAAAACGGAAAGAAATTAAATGTAATTATATTTACTTCATTTTTGTTATTTATTATTATTATTATTGTTTTTTTTTTTAAAAAAAAAAAAAGCCAAACCCCACCTCCCATTTGTTCGTTTTCTCCTTCCAATGAACAACGGCAATGCCCACAATCTCCAACCAATGTCCTCTGATGCCACAACATACAACTTCAACGGCCACAACGCTTGCGACTTAGATTTGAGTTACCCACTTCTTAATGGCTCCAAATTTCGAACAACAACCAACAATGATTAAAGTTATTTTGCATGTTTCTTTGATTCAAGGTTCCATTGGGCAAGGAAGAGGTTGAGCTTCTTCTTTCTAGAGTTTGCGATTAGAAGTAAGCAATCTTACTTCTGGAACCGCCTTTGTGTCGGACGGTAAATTTATGATTTATTTTGAGGATTTTAAGACTAGTTACAAGGATAATTCTGACTCTTTTGAGATTTAATGGATTGTTTAGAAAAGACATATGAGCATGTGATAATATGTCTGAAGCATGTTAGTGTATGAGCATGATTTAGAATTTTATGATATATATTAAAAGGACGATTGGGCATGACCCTAAATTATGAGTTAAGCGACACTACTACGGAAATGTCTTAAAGTTAGGTGAAAGTTGGAGTATTTTGTTAATGTGCTTATTGATGTGATTTATTATGAAAGTGTGCAAGTTATATGATGTATTATGAAATTTCAAATGTTTGATTGTTACATGAGTTAGTGCATGAAAGTGATGTACTAAAGTGGATCCATTATACTAGATTAATTACGTATGTTAAAGTTAACTAACCTGACCTTGATCAGGAGATTTTGGAGGATTCATGATTAGGTGAATGTTATATGTAATATGAAGTTAGATGCAATCTCTTTTCCTTTCCAGACTATGTGACTGTATAAAAGTGATGCACGTCCAAGGGCGCTAGTACATGAAAGAGATGTACTAGGGCTGGTGTGTATGAAAGTGATACATACCTAGAGGGTACTGGGGTGTACGAAAGAGGTACATACTCAGTGAGTTATGTGTATACGAAAGAGGTGTATGCCTAACCATGTGTACGAAAGAGGTATGCATCCCTACATTTATAGAGAGGATCTGGGATGTACGAAAGAGGTACATACTCAGTGGGTTATGTGTATATGAAAGAGGTGTATACATAACTAGATGTACGAAAGAGGTACATACTCAGTAGGTTAGGTGTATACGAAAGAGGTGTATGCTTAACTAGGTGTACGAAAGAGGTATACATTCAGTGGGTTATGTGTATACGAAATAGGTGTATACATAACTAGATGTACGAAAGAGGTACATACTCAGTAGGTTAGGTGTATACGAAAGAGGTGTATGCTTAATTAGGTGTACGAAAGAGGTACACATTAAGTGGGTTATGTGTATACGAAAGAGGTGTATACATAACTAGATGTACGAAAGAGGTACATACTCAGTAGGTTAGGTGTATACGAAAGAGGTGTATGCTTAACTAGGTGAACGAAAAAGGTACACATTAAGTGGGTTATGTGTATACGAAAGAGGTGTATGCATAACCATGCGTATGTAAGAGATTGTGTTTCCTTTGGGATTCACTAGAGGTAGTGGACATACTTAACTACAGTAGGATAGAAATAAGTTTTTCATGCATGTATGAGTCCCATGAGGACTAGAGCAGTTTATATGTTCCATTAGAGGTAGGCATCTAGAGGACATAGATGTCTAGCCTGACTCTAGTAGTGGGGTTACTTACTGAGTATTCTATACTCACCATTTCTCATATTTTTGTGTCAGGTAAGAGTAGGGATGCACTGACGAGTGACAAGCGGAATCCGTGATCGAGCCACTAGGACTAGTTTTATGCTTCCACTCAGGATGTTTTGATTTTTTTAATGTCTTTTCCACTTCCAGTCTTCATGTTTGAAACTTACTGATTAGTATTGTTCCCAAACTTTTACAGTTTTCTAGACTCATTAAATTTCTAATTATGATTTATGGGTACCCTGTTGTTTGACTTTTATTTAGTTTTAATGAAAATATTTTATTTGACTTTATTTATTTAGCATTTATTTCACCATAAAAGAGTGTTGTGTTAAGTTCCATGCATGCATGTATTTCAGTAATGACCTAACTTAAGTCCTAGGGGGTCGGGTCGTTACAGCAAGATTCTTCAATGGAAATCAGCTTCCCCCAGTAAAAATATCACTTTTTTTTTAATTTATTCATTTTAAACCATTTTTAATTTAATTCTCAACTAAATCAAATTTCTATATTAATTAGGTTATTTCTATTTTTTTAAAAAAAATTTCAATATAACATTATAATTCCTTTACTAAAACAATGATATTTTATTTGTGAAAATATAACTAAAATATTCCATTCGCATAATTTCTCAAAATTAAAATTTAAATACTACACAAATGAACTTGTATAATATTTATGTAATATAATATAATTAATTAATTCATGGATGTATTAATACTTCATTAATTAATCGGAGTAGAGAATATAATCTTCATCCCTATTTAACAAAAGAAGATTATTCTCGCTTCCTTCTCCATTCGATAACTAGATGTTGGAATTTTATTTTTCGATAATTGAAAAAAATGATTTGATCATCACAAAATTCATATACTATCAAACTCCAAACATATCTTAAACTATCTCACTATTTGATTAAAAGTTTTAATTTATTAACATGTGAAAGGGAAAAAATGTCCTAATTTACATAAACATTAATTCAACAAATAAAGATTTCCCCCCCTTTTCCCAATATCATAATATTTGTTTAACTATTGGCACACAATATAGCATCAACCATTTATATTCCTAGATACATTACAATATGCTTTTTATGCTTTAGTAATTTTTAGACATTGCTCTTGAAGAAAATCTTAAATCCTCAAAAACACTTGCATGTAAATATAGTTTATTATGAAACTTTATCTTATCTATTTGATTACAAGAATATTTCTTCTTTCTCCTTATTTTGTAGCCTTAATACATGAGATAGATTGATATAATAAAAAAGATTTAGTAATTAATCTAATTAAAGTAGATAAATAAATAAATACATCATCCAATCAGGAATTCCTTACCTCCATTCGAGGTTTGATCCGAAGAGCCAGACTATTCAGATTAAATGGAAATCTCTAGTCTCCCGGATGTTTATCCAAATACAAGGTATAAAATGTATATACTTATAAAAATTCATAATTTAAATGGATACAATCATTCATCTATGATTTTAGTACATGTCTTGGTGTATGATTAAATTTTCCCCAAAATAATTTTGTACGTTTATTTTATAAAACTCTCTTTCTTGGAATATGTTGTGAATTGTTTTTTTCCCCTCCTTTTAGAAGTCAAAATTCTAGAGCTTATGTTATCAATATTTAGTTAATAGTGTATTTATGACAATGATTAAACAACATAGCTAACTTGTCTTCACTTGTTCTAAACAGTTGGATATAATACAAATAATAATGGACTATATCATACTAAATTATTACTATTTTTTTTTAGTTTAACAACATTTGAAGTTGGAAGTTCTAACTATTGAATTTTCATCAAGGTTGTACATTAAAAAAAAAAAAAAAAAAGAAGAGAGAGATTGACACTATGTCACCCCATATAAAATTATTTTAGATTATTGCAAAAAGTATTATAATGGTTAAAAATCACCTTTAGTCCTTAAACTTTCATATATAAGTAACAATTTCGTCCCTGAACTTTGGTTTGTAATGATTTAGTTCCTATATTTTCAATTATGTAACAATTTAAGCACTGAATTTTATTATATATAACAATCTAATCTTTGAACTTTAAATTTTGTAACGATTTAGTCCCTACTATAGAAATTAATGTCAAGGTTTAATGAGATTTCATGCACAAATAAAACACTAAATTCATTAGAGACTTAATATTTTTACAAAATACAAAGTTTACATCATAAAGTATTAAAAATTGACATCTAATTTTGATAAATCTTTTTATTGTAGGGACTAAATTGTTACAATGTCGAAAGGACAAGTGCTAAATTATTACATACTAAAGTTCAGGAACTAAATTGTTATAAAATTGAAAGTATAGAGACTAAATCATTACAAACCAAAGTTCAGGGACTAAATCATTACTTTCATAAAAGTTTAAGGACCAAAAGTATTTTTTAACCTATTATAATTAATATACATCAAGAAAAAGTATTATTATTAATAAAATAATCTACGACACAATTAGAAATTTATTTCAAAGAATTTCAATTTGATTTTTTAAAGCTGTAATATTCTTTAAAACCAGAAGGATTTATTAGAAAATCTATTGATACAACACTTTATTGCTTTCTAAGGAATGCTTGATTAAGTTTGTGGACTTCAGTAAACAAGAATAAGAAAATTCTCCTAGAAAAAGAAAAAAAAATGGAAAATAGCCAATACCTTGAGAACTTTTAGATTGTATTAGTTAAACGTTTACATTATCATTGGTAATTTATAAATTATAACTACTTTTAGGGGATTTTCAAAAAACTAAAACTAAAAATAAAATATATATTATATATTTAAACAAAATAGTAAAATTTAATCTTATTTGATAGAGACTACTAGAAATCTATGAGTGTTTATCAGTGATGGAAACTAATAGAAGTCTATCATTGATACTACATGATACACTAATACTATATAATAGATGCGGATAGAAGTCTATTCGTGTGTTTTTTTGTTATTTATGTAAATAGTTTGACATTTTTTCTATCTATGAAAATTTTCCTACTTTTTATTAAAAATCATCACAAAATCCTTAAATAAAATGTCATCTCAAAGTCAAAGTTTTATGAAAGGAGTTAAAAAAGGAAAAATTGTAATTGATAGTAATTTAAGAATGGGATATGACAGATGTGTCATACATTTTTCCATTTTGCAGGTATGACACTTTTTTAAAATAGTTTTCTAGTTACCATGCGTATCTTTCTTTGATTCTATTTTTTTTTTACTTTTTTTTAAAAAAATAATTTTCTTTTATTTTTTCATACTCGCCTCGCTGGCATGGACACAACCATCAATTAATTTTCCCTTTAGATTTACGTTTTCTTCTATCGATCTATCTCTCTCTCTAAACTATACGAGGACCCATCGATCTGTCTCTAAATATCTAAACTCTCCATCTATTCATCGTTTTTCTCTCTGCCTTTGTACACTACTCGTCCATCGATCTCAACAAGTTTCTCTCTGTCTCTCCGTCTCCCTTTAAACTCTCATTTCAGTTTTGTTCCAATTTCAGCCACCGTCACTGTTGTTTGTCCGCCGTCAATCGTGTTCTGCCACCACTTCTTGTTGGAGTCACTAAATTTTGCTTGCTGAAAGAGAGACAGAGAGAGAGAAGCAAATAGAGATGACACTTGCAAGTACCAAGTAGATCAAGAGTATATTAGTAGTGCATCAAGGGTATCAAGTGTAAAAAGTGTATATCAGTAGTATATCAAGTGCATCAAATGTCTATCAATAATATATTAGTAGTGCAAGTGTATCAAGTGTATACTAAAGTATATACTAGGAATGTATCAAGTATATATTAGGAATATATCAAGTATATATCAATAGTTGTATCAAATGTATCACATGAGTTGAGCTTTTTTTTATTTTTATTTTTTATTATTGTTTATAAATAAATTGAAAAAAGAAGAAGAAGAAGAGAGATGAATGGATTAAAACCACTCATTAATGAAAATTCAATTGGATCCGTTATACTAAATTTACAACATTTATTTGCACTAAGCTCTTTCTATGTTGCTTGGTCTCCATAAAGCTCAAACATATGGTCTCTCAAAGGGGGTGGTTGGCTTACCAACATGAGTTGAGTTGAGTTAGTATAACATACCAACTCATTGTTTGACTCACCAACTTTAATTGTTGGTAGAGTTGAGTCGGTATATTTTACCAATTCACCCCAACTCTCTCTTCTTCTCATGTTTTCAGTGGCTCCACCCATTGGCCATTATCGCACTCCAAGAATTAACTTCGGGCTCCGAAAGCCACCTTCGATGACAACTCCGACGACCAACTTTGGACTCCGACAACTATCTCCGATGAAAACTCCGGCGACCATCTCTGGGCTCCAACAACCACCTCCGATGACAATTCTAATGATGAAATCTGGACTCCGACAACCACCTCCGATGACAACACTGTCGACCAACTTTGACAACCAATTATGGCCTCCGATAACCACCTCTGGTGACCCGACTCTGATGACCATCTTCACACTACCAATTCCGACAACCAATTGGCTTTGACAACAAACTCCGACGACCAACTCCGACAATCATCTTCGTAGGTTCTGTCAACCACCTCCAACTACAAACTTCGATGAAAACCACTTCGATGATCATCTTTAAGCAAGCAACTCCGACGACCAACTCGAGACTTTGACAACAAACTTTGATGACAAACTTCGACAACCAACTCTAATACCACCTTCATGCGACTAACTTTTGGCTTCGATAGTCACCTCTGACTAAAATCTCTAGCGAAAATCATCTTTAATGATCAACTTCAACGAAAACTTTCGCCCGACCAACTCTGGGATTCGAAAACCACCTCCGATAACAAACTTCGAAAACCAACTCCAATACACCTTCACGTGAACAACTTCAAGCTCCAAAAACCACCTCCAACTACAAACTCCAGCAAAAATCATCTTCGATAATCAAATTCATCAACCACTTTCGACTACTATAAAACTGATGTCTGTTAAAAGATGTTGTAGGGTTGTTGATTATATAAAAAAATATTATTTTGTCAACATTAAGTGCAATATTTGTACGTAATGAATTCACATATCACATGAGTGTTAAGAATATTTAGACAAAACATATGTCTGTAGTTGAAATGTAGGTAACATATAACAAAAAAAAAAAAAAAAAAAAAACCATAAAATGAGAATTTTTTTTCCTAGAACATTTTTCAGTAAGAATTAGTGAAAAATAGAGATTTGTTCTCTGATGATCCTTCAAATTTAGAGGAAAGGAAGTGAAACTGTTGAAGAAATGTGGTGATATTCCATTGGCTGTTACGATGATAGTGGAGATTTAACTTTAAAAGTTCACGACATAGTAAAAATATAGAGCAACAATACGAAGAAAAAGAAAAAGAAGAAGATGATAATGAAATTCATGGAGAAAAATTATCTAGAATCAAAAGTTTTGATTTCGCTTTAGTTTCTCATTTCATTTAACCATATTTCCACAAGAAATATAATGAGTTAATTGTTATTCATTGCCCAAAAAAGAAAGAAAGAAAGAAAAGTTTTAAAAATTAAAAGAAAAAATTGCAATTTATATCTTATTCAAACAAATATAGGTAGAATTATTGAATAAAAAAGTTTCAAAACAAAAATATTAATCATAAAAACATATTATTTAAAGTTCAAAAAACTGCATCAGATACTTAGGCATATGAACTCAACTTTGCACCCCAAACACAAACATGAACTCAGACCAAATAACTCTGCACCCCAAACACAGACATATGAACTCCAAACATCCTATCTCAACTCAGCGTTTCAAACAGCCCCAAACATTTAGGTTGAATCAACCAATTATTGATATCGACCATCCAAAAGAAATGAGCTTCCAATCTTCTTTCTCCTCAAGGTGCCATTTTGGAGAAAATTCGAACTTAGATGCTAGTGATGTGAATTAAATATTGTAGTTTCAGTCCTAGATCTACCAATAATTTTGCTCCTAATATTATTGGGTGAACTTTAGCTAATGAAGTTGGAGATGTTTGGTCTTCTAATTCTCGAGGTGGTTAATATCCTTTCTAATTTATAATGTTGATGGTTGTAGGCTTTCAACAATTTTGGTTTGATCAATGAAGTTCTTTTTATTAAAAACAACAACATTTCTCTCTATCATTTAAATTTTAAAGAAGTCATTATTGGTTTTATAAATGGATTGATTTTCTTAATCTAAATATTCAAATAAAAAAATATATATAATTCATTGGTTAAATTATAACAAAGGTTCGAAATATAGAGGTCTCGAATTTATGGAAATATTAATGTCGATGAGAATTCCAGAAAATTTTATGGAAATTGAAGAAAATTGTTATAATTAAAACTTTGATTGTTGCTTAATTTTTTTTTCTTTGAAATAAAGAATTTCATTAAGCCAATAACATACCAGAAAGAGTTTAGCTCAACTGACATTATGAACGAAAGACCAGGAGGTATGTGGTTCAAATCCTGAAACTGTTTCGAGATGAATTATTTTTTATCAAAAGTGTTTAAATAAAAATGAGTTTTTTGAAAAATATTTTTTTTCTACAAATCAATCCAAACAGGCCATTAATCCCATGAATTACGGCACAACATTTAATTAGATTATGGTTGTAACGATCCGACCTCCTAGGACTTAAGTTAGGTCGTTACTAAATATATACATGCATGGAACTCAAAACGACACTCGGTTATGGGGAAATAAATGCTAATTAAATAAGGTAAGTTCAAAAGACTTTCATTAAATTCAAATACTAAATCAATAATAGGGTACCCATAAATCATAAAGGATAATAAATAAGTCTGAAAAACGATTCTTAAAAATAAATTTTAAACATCAAAACTAAAAGTTAAGAGAAACATGAAAATAACTCTAAATCTCATGATGCGGAAGCGTAAAAACTAGTCCTAGTGGCTCGATCACGAATTCCGCTTGTCCATCGCCGGTGCATCTCTACCCTTACTTGAAACAACAACATGAGAAAGAATGAGTATAAAATACTCAGTAAGTAACCCCACTACTGGGGTCAGGTTGGGCATCTATGTCCTTTAGATACCCACCTCTGCTGAAACATATAAACTGCTCTAGTCCTCATGAGACACATATGCACATGAAACAAGAAGGAGACTAAGTCCTATCCTACTGTAGTTAAGTATGCCCACTACCTCTGGTGAATCCCGAAGGAGACACAAATTGGTGAATCCCGAAGGAGACACAAACTGGTGAATCCCGAATGAAACACAAAATCTAATGGGCATCTAACTAATCAGTAAGGACATTTGCACAGTCTCAACATCATAATCATCACTGTATGAATTTATGACATACATATAAATCTCAACATCATGGCTCTACAACATATACATATACCTCAACATCATGGTTCTACAACATACATGTATACCTCAACATCATCAGATCAAATATAACCATGGAAGCACATACCATCTCATACTAGCATTCAAGTGTCTATGAGCATAAATAAATAATTCGGATCTCGTAACAGAACATACTTTGATCATGTTATACTATCAATCTATCATGCTGTCATTCTGCTATAACATTCATTTATCATGCTAGCATACGTTTAATGCCTAGCCCGTGGGTAGTTCCAGTAGTAAGATTACTTACCTCGAAACCAAATCTAACAAAAAAGTAACCCACACCCTCCTTTAACTTAGTAAAATTCTTGAATCACACCCTGAATCAAAAATCAAAATTAAGTCCGACATTTAGGATTAAATTCCAAATAAGAAAATACCTCATATGCCACAAAACAAGTTACCCAAACTATGTGAAGATCCAGAAATCTGTTCCAAGCTTAGCATGGAGATACCAATCTATTCATAACCCAAAATTTGGAATTTAAAACTAATTTTCAGCATATTAACCCATTCCGAAGAGCTTCAAGTTCACATTACTTACCAAACATGCTCCAAAATTCCTTGAAGCCGAACTATAATCTTATTAGACAGTAGGTCCTGACACCTTGAAACTTTCAATCCCAGCTTCACAACATAAACATTATACTAAATTAAATCCAAACCCAAAGAGTGACCAAACCCATCCAAAAAAAATACAAACTTTAGATCTTACCCCAGATTCCAAGTTCTGGCAAAAACCCCACGGAATGACGGCGAAGGTCGAACCGACGGCTGGTCGGACGGAGGAGCAACAACGGGCAGCGGCAGAGATCTTGGACGAGTGGCTCGGCTGGACGGATCGGATCAGCGACACAGCCGGACAGATCTGACGCGCGGCTGATGAACGAAACGACGTCCTTGGTTGGGCGACGCAGCCGTGAACGGAGGATGGCAGCTTGGGCTGGGGAGGCAGTGCTAGGTCGGCGGTTAACGAACTGTGGTCGGCTGGGAGTAAGCTCGGTGAAGGAAGAAGAAAATGAGGGAGGGGGGGTTACGCACGAACGTGAGGAAGAAAAAGGGGGTGGGGTTTGATTTTTATAAAATAAAAATAACAACAACAATAATAATAATAAAACAAAAAAGGAAATAAGTATAATTATATTTAATTCCTTTCCATTTTATACTATTAAATTCCTTTCCGTTTCAAAAGAAAATTAATTCCTGCCATTAATTTTTAAATTGAATTTCAAATTGAATAATTTCACGTCAACAATTAAATTCCCGCACATACACTTGAAGTCCAAAAATTCCAAAAATGCCCTCCAACTAATAACAATTACTGAAATTCTAAATAATAAAGTTACTGAAATTACATTATTACTAAAAAAATATGCGGGGTGTTACATTCTTCCCTCCTCAAAGAACTTTCATCCTCGAAAGTACATTCTTGAAAAAGCTCCGGGTACTGAGCCTTCATCTTATCCTCTCGCTCTTAGGTAGCTTCCTTGAACTGGTGATTCTGCCACAGAACTTTCACAAATGTAATTTTTCGGCGGCCAATGTTTTTACCTCTCTGGCGAGGATCTCTCTATAGGCTTCTCCTCGTAGCTCAAGTTGTCATTCAAATATAAGGGCTCGTAGTCAACTACATGGGACGGGTCTGTCACATAATTCCTTAGCATCGAAACATGGAAGACATTATGAACTGAAGATAGTGCTAGGGGCAATGCCAAACGGTAAGCTACGAGGCCAACTCGTTCTAGGACCTTGAAAGGTCCAATGAATCTCGGACTCAACTTTTCTTTCCTGCCAAACCTCATAATACCTTTCATGGGTGCCACTTTTAAGAACACTTTCACACCAGTCTCAAATTCCAGGTCCTTATGTCTTACATCGAATAACTTTGCTGCCTACTCTGAGTTGTTTGCTACGAGCTCCGATCTTCTGTATTGCCTCATTTGTGATCTGTACTAGCTCAGACCCTAGCAACTTCCTCTCCCTTACTTCATCCCAACATACAGGAGACCTGCAACTCTTCTCATATAAGGCATCAAATGGCGACATGCCGATAGTGGCATGGTAACTGTTATTATACGCAACTCCATCAAATGCAGATGAGAGTCCCAACTTCCTAAAAACTCTATTGTACGGGCGCGTAACATATCTTCTAATATCTGGTTCAAACGCTCTGTTTGACCATCAGTCTATGAGCTAAAAGCTGTAATACATTCTGACTGGGTATCCAACACCTTATCGGAGACTTTTCTAAAAACTAGATGTAAAACGAGGGTCGTTGCTTGACATAGTTGAAACTAGCATCAAAGAGGTGTGACAACCCCTTCCATACATAACTATGAAACTTAAGATGCTGAAAACCAACAATACTTTAACACTTTCAAGCTGAGAACTATGAAAACTATCGTGAGCTTGGCCGCCGTCTTATCCACTAAAAACATACATTTGAACTTACCATTTTGTCACTGGGAAAACTTCATATGTGTAGTGGAGAAACTGGTCATACTATATAATGCACCATCTGAAGATACGTACTACAACAAATCTGGTCAACTAAAAACTGCTTCCACAGCAAATCTGGTCAACTGAAAACTGCTTATACTCTTAGAAGCGCCGATTGTGATGTCTTTCTTAGGGTCTACATGTCTGAGAATAACTCTGTTTAATTAAGTCTCACATTAACGAGAAACTCATCATGAGGCTCTATACTGTCATGGGCTATAAAACTTGCTTGAGCCAATCCTCATATTATTCTTTAGGCTTGAAACAATCACATATCATTACTTAGGCCCTGCTGTGAACAAGTCCATAATTCCCTCTGAAAATGAGGTTTCGAAGTCCCTGGATGCTAAAGCATCAGACAAGTGATAACACATTTCCATAACCTCGTAATAACCAAAATTGATCCCTGAAGTTCTTTTTTTTTTTTTTTAACGATAAAACCTTCTTGACTCATAAGTCGTAGCTTGAATTACTCGTACTCCCTAGAGCTGGTTAACTCAATGCCAATGCAAGGGAAAACATATTATCTGGTACTGCTCCAAACTCACCTATAGCAACTTCTTGCTATCAACTCAACTTTATTACCAGTCTATCCCTTATGTCAATGGTGATATTAGAAGATCCAACTTACTTACTTTTGTGCATATACCACTTTTGGCTACCTTGAGCTGGATTAATTTCCTTTTTCAATCAAATTAATGGTCTTGCTAGTTCATGTTTCCAACTTGCACACAAAGTCAAAATCCCTTAAATCTTACTAATGCTCTCAATGATTTATCTCTTAATTAATGAAGCCTCAACATACCATATCAATAGTCCTCGAACATCTACTGTTACTAGTAACTCCATTTAGTTTTAACCCTTCTCGACCTTTTATTTTCGTAACAGATTCTTGTATTAAAACAAAGTTCCATACCCAATCATCTATGTAAGATATCTTTCCATCTAATACATATTGTCCCAAAGTCCCACATGATCATTAAATATTTTTCTTTTACACCAAAACAAATACCCTGTAACCCTTCATATCCTGCCTCCAAACCATACTTAACTAAGAGTTTTGAACACATTAAATTCCTTTCTCTTTCCAAAATGTAAACTTCCTTTCTCTTTCCAAAAAGTAAACCACTAAATTCAAGACACCTCTTTTCTTTTTTTTTCTACTGTCCAATTGGAACATAATCTCTTTACTAAGTTATATTTTACTTAACTCCTCTATAAGTCTTATATTTCTCACTAAGAATTTCCATCTTGTAGAATTCTCCTTTGCCAATTTTCATGCTTTTAGACTCCGAAAGACTTTTGTTTGTTCAAATTTGCCCAACTTGGATCTCCTCATCACAATCACGCTATGGATTTAATCTAGGTACTCTAAAATAATCCTTCAACCCAAACAAATAACACCTTGCTTTTATCCCCTTTAAGTCCAAACTCATGCCTAACTATTTTGGCTTCCTTTAATGACATCAATTTAGCTAGATATTCCAAAATAATTCTTTATATCATCACATATACTTTACCTACTCCATCAAGTTCCTAGTATTACCAGAGTGCTTATGACTTATTAATCACTTCCAAAGTTCCTATCGAAATATTTGGTTTAATATCTCAGAACCTTTAATAAATTTATAGACTCTTCTTCTTTTCCTTCTTATCCATAAAACAACTTTTAACCTTATACTTGAGTACTGGCCTGTGTATTATACTACCACTAATTGCACCATCCAACACAAAACATAACAATAGTCCTTGATCAATTCTTGTTTCGACAATTTATTCCTTGGCTTAAACATATACATACCTTTATTCCTAAACTATCATAACTCTACATAGTTGCATCAATCTTTAAGATCTCTAAGCTGAGGTATATATATTTGTTCATTTCTAACATAATTTCTATGAGATAAATTAGTGCCAAGTGACCTCATAATTTATTTTATTTTCCTCCTTTTGTAATGTCGTACCTGATAATCCTCTTATAATAACTTCTAACGAGTCACTGACCTAGCATTAGAACATAACTGGTGTATTTAATCTAAACAAATATTTTAATGCACAACTATCATAAAACTTGTAATTGATAGGACATACTTGGCGATGACGAGGAATCTGTTCATGGGCCATAGGGACAATCTAGACTTACATAGTAAGTCAGTCTATAGAACCCAAAACATGGTGTCTGATACCAACTGTAACGACCCGACCCCCTAGGACTTAAGTTAGGCCGTTACTAAATACATGCATGCATGGAACTCAAAACGATACTCGGTTATGGCGAAATAAATGCTAATTAAATAAGGTAAGTTCAAAAGGCTTTCAATAAATTCAAATACTAAATCAATAGTAGGGTACCCATAAATCATAAAGGATAATAAATAAGTCTGAAAAACGATTCTAAAAAGTAAGTTTTAAACATCAAAACTAAAAGTTAAGAGAAACATGAAAAGAACTCTAAATCTCATGATGCGGAAGTGTAAAAACTAGTCCTAGTGGCTCGATCACGAATTCTGTTTGTCCATCGCCGGTGCATCTCTACCCTTACCTGAAACAACAACATGAGAAAGAATGAGTATAAAATATTCAGTAGGTAACTCCACTACTGGGGTTAGGCTGAGCATCTATGTCCTCTAGATACCCACCTCTGCTGAAACATATAAACTGCTCTAGTCCTCATTGGACACATATGCACATGAAACAAGAAGAATACTGAGTCTTATCCTACTGTTGTTAAGTATGCCCACTACCTTTGGTGAATCCCGAAGGCGACACAAACTAGTGAATACCGAAGGAGACACAAACTGGTGAATCCCGAAGGAGATACAAACTGGTGAATCCCGAAGGAAACACAAACTGGAAGAAAAAGGGGGTGGGGTTTGATTTTTATAAAATAACAACAACAACAACAACAACAACAACAACAATAATAAAACAAAAAAAAGGAAATAAGTATAATTATATTTAATTCCTTTCCGTTTTATACTATTAAATTTCTTCTCATTTCAAAAGAAAATTAATTCCTGCCATTAATTTTCAAATTGAATAATTTCACACCAACAATTAATTCCCGCACTTACACTTGAAGTCCAAAAATTCCAAAAATCCCCTCCAACTAATAACAATTACTGAAATTCCAAAAATAAAGTTACTGAAATTACATTATTACTAAAAAAATGTGCAGGGTGTTACAATAGTTAACCTTATTTAATCATTATTTCTATAAAATAACATCATATTTAGATGTATATTGTAAATGCATGCATAAATATTGATGCAAGAACATAAATTAAAAAAAAAATAAATGTAAAACTAATTAAAAATTTTATAAAATTTATGAATATTTTGAGGTGAAAATGATGTAAAAAAAGAATTGGTAAAAAAAGAAAATTTTGGATGGTAAAAAACATCACGTAAATTCAATTTTGGGTTAAAATTATGTGAAAATTTGATGGAAAAAAGTTTGAATGAGGTTAAAAATAATGTTTAAATCTTATTTTGGTCCTGAATTTTAATAATATTCTATTTTAGTCCTTAAACTTTTAAAAATGTCTGTTTTAGTCGTTGAACTTGGAATATTGTTTTATTTTGGTCCCTAAATTTTAAAAAATGTTCGTTTTAGTGTTTCAACTTTTAAAAAGTGCTTAGGAGATTTGTATTTATGGATAACTAGATTACTAAATAAGCTAGTTATGCAAAAGAGAAAATAAAAAAAATCTAAAGTTTCAATTTTGAATAAGGTGGCAAAGTGGAAGAATTTAAAAGATATTTTTAGTTTGGTCATTCAATATTTGGCATATTAGTTGTTGACATTTTACTTCATCCTCATCTTGCTAAATACATCTAGAGCTTAATCATCTAAAAATACAAACTCCTTCACATTTCCGTTGAAGATTAATACAATTTTGATAGTAGGGACTGAAATAAACAATTTTTAAAAATTTAAGGACTAAAATGAATGTTTTTGAAAATTTAGGGACCAAAATAAAATAAGATTCAAAGTTCATGGACTAAAATAAGATTTAAACCTAAAAATAAATGTAGGTAATTTTTTGTGGTTCTTTTCAAATTTAGTTTATTTAGAAAGGAATGTTTCATATTAAAAATATAGTTGTAGATTAAGAAATTTTGAAATTTGAAAAAGAAATACACTGAAAAAGCTTCATCATTAGTGGTAGAAAATATTGGCGTGTTAAACTATATAATTGTGCATAAACAAGATCATAAAATTGAAAAACTTGAATAAGCTTATGTAGTTAATTAAAAAAGATTCATTTTTTTGAAATGTCAATAAATATCAAAATTTCGTCAAAATGAGAGGACCACAAAATAAAATCTTTTCGAAATTTTATCCAATTGGGACCGAAATTTCGAAGTCATCAAAATCTCGAAAAGAAAATTTTAAGGGTTGTTTGTTTTGTGAAAATTCAATATTCTCATGGTCTGAGCATCTGGATTAGCATATTTATTTTGCGATGATGTAAGATGCCTTGTATCTCGAGAGTTTTGGATGCCCTTCTGAAAAATGAATTTTCTTGATGTGTAGAGGGCATCTTCTTTTTTACTTTTTAAACCTTTTTTTTCCTGTATATATATAGTGCCCGACACGCGGAGTGGCCGAAGTCTTTAAAAAGGGTTAATTTTAAAAGAAAATAAAAATAGAAGTCGCCACCAATCCGTACACCGAAATAAAATCAATAATTTTAAATTAAAAATGAAAATGGTCTGGGAAACTATATAAATCTACATTGGCAAAATATATAATTCAACAATGCATTTAAAACAATAAACAGATGAACAATGATATTTACAAAGATATTAAAAATTTAATAAATCATATTGAAGGTTGATCTCAGACTCCCAAAGAATTGACTTCCTCATCTCAAGATTTTAGAATATCGGACTCCCAAATATTTTTAGAATTCATCGTCAAATATTTTTTAAAAAATTAATTAAAAATATTAACAAATTTAAACAACTATTAGCAAGAATATATTAAATTGACCAAAAAAAAAGAAGAAAAATATAATATTTAAATATGCATATAAAAAATGGGAAAATGCTAAAGAAACAATAATCAATACTATAATGAAAAAAAAGAATTAAATTAAAATGCTAATTATAAACATGAAATAAACATAAATATATAAAGAATAAAGTTTAAGAATAAACTAACAAATGAAGGAAATAATAAAGAAATAATAATAATATTAACCAAATTGAATTTTTTTACTAGGTTAGCTTTTTTTCATCTATTTTGTTTCACTCCCTTCTTTTGTCCCACTCTAAACATTTTTTTTAAAAAATTTTTTTTCTTATTTTTTATTAAAAAGAAGCTCACAAGGAAAAGAAAAGAGAAGTAAAAACAAACAATGAGTAAAAAAAAAAAAGATAAACAACAAGATGTGAAGCAATATGTATAAATAAATAAAAGAGAAACTCACATGACAATAAAGAATTAATTGTAATAGAAATGAAAATGGAAAAATAAGAATAAGAACAATACTAAATATCTAACCCTTTAGTTCTTTTTTTTCTTTTTAAGGGAGCTCAAAGAAAAAAAAAAACAAAACAAAAGAGTTGAAATCCAAAACACTAAACTCTTTTGTTGTATAAAGTATGGATTTTTGCAACTAGTTTTTTTTTTAAAAAGAAAAAAGAAAAAAAAGAAAAAGAAAATGAGGATTTTGGGGTTGTTATGGATGAAGGCTTTTCTCTTTTAGAGTTCTTTTGGTGAGCAAAGAGGATGTGGAGGCTATGGAGGCTTTCTAGGATTTCTAGAGAAGAAGGAGAGTTTTCTTATTTAAGAGAAAAAACAACTTTGTATGAAATGGTGGTTAGAGTTTTTTTGGAGAAAGTTAGGTATTTATGTAAAACCCTGAATTTCACCTAAGTGAATTAGGTTAGAACTTGGTTAGCAAGAAAGCTTGAAGAAGGATAAAAGAGGAGGAAAATGCCTTAAGTGTTGAAAACTAGACCTTAAAGGCTAAAACATACGTTGTAGTTAAGTGAGGTCTTAAGAGACAAAATTTTTGCTAAGTATGGAAGGCATGCATTGATGCCATGCATTGGAAGGAAGGTGTGCAAAACAATGGCCTTGCCATTTGAAGTTTAGGGGATGACAATGTTATTAGAGGTTAGGCGAGCTTATTGACTAAGGATGGAACGCATAAAGACACCATGCGTTGGTGTGAAGCACGCGGCCAAGACACCAAGCAATGAGTGTTGTGCTTGGCAAGTCCATGATGGACGCATGGTGGGGGTGTTTGAGCAATGACATGAAGGAGTTGTCTAGGCGGGGGCATGAGGGAAATGTCAAACACAAGGTGTTGGACAAGAGTAAGGGCATGTGACACACAAGGACTTGTAAGGTTAAAGCAAGGCATTGGCCAAGGCAATTAGAGGTTAGTTGATCGCATGAGTGGGCGAGACAATACCTTTGCGTTGAATCCATGCGATGGCTAAGTCATCGTGAGGTTCAGGAAGGCCTTATGGACGCATGTGACATGGTTGGCCTAGGTAAGGAGGTTTGCGTTGGTTGTGTTGTATGCATTGAAGAGCATGTGACGGCCTATGTGTAAAAAATGAGCGCATAAGGGAGGATGCATTGGCCAAAGAAGGTATGCGCCAAGGGTAAGCCATGCATGGGAAGAAGTGTGTGGCCAAGAGGGAGTATGCGATGATCTTGAAGTAATGTGGGCACAAGAAGGGGCCAAGTGTTAGACATGGCATGCATTCATGAGAGGCATATGGCCATTAGGTTGAAGTATGCATCGACAAGGTGTGACTTAGAGAACAAGGTTAAATTAGCAACTCATTTGGACAAGTGGCTGATCAAGGGGGAGTTGGGTTTGAACCAAGGCGAGATGGAAGCATGAGAAGACATGCAAAGTAGAGGCTTTGCATTGGCCAAGGGAGATGAAGACAGTTCAAGAAAAAGGTGTCAAGGGGAGGCGTTGGCAGCATGAGGGAAGGGCACTTGGACATGCGAGGAAGGAGGAAGTGTCAAGTTGAGGGCAAGTTTGGATGCCTATAAATAGGGTAGATTGGGGGGCTTGGTTTTCACAAATCACTTGTGCTTTTTGAGTAATTTTAATGTGAGAGTGTTCAGAGGGGAGTGAAGCAAGAGACTTTGGGCTGCCATTTAAAATGGAGTTTTGAGGAAAGAGGAATTGGCGTTGGAAGGTTGAAGGTTTAGACGGACGCATAGCACAGCGAGACGCCCATCGCCTATCACCCGTGCCTGTGTTCATGCCCAGCAGCCCCATCGCCCACCCCTTCTTGCACATCCTCAACAGCGTGTAGATACCCAACGTCAGGTGCACACGAATGCTGATAAATTATAGAAATACAAGTTATTGTATCTTTTCCATGTAAAAAAAAAAAAAGAAAAAGGCATGAAGTTTCGACATTCTTTACGAAAAAATGGAGTACGCGATCACACACTTTCAATATCTAACATATCTGAATTTTGGATTGATATTGCTATCTTTGTGCAGAATACCCTTCAACATAATAAGATGAACGCATGATTGCATAAGTCAAGTACCCACTGACACGATCAAGCAAGAACTGCCAGAAAAGTAGATGATTGCATAGCTATAAGTGATGAGGCATGACATGACATGGGCGGTGGGAGTCAAATCACAGACTGCGTTGGTAGCCGACAAGAAAACTTTGTCGAAGATTCAATGAACCCCTAACACGTGCAGATGACGCAACAGGATATGGAATTTAATGCGCATCATCAATGCATTCATTCGAAAGATAAAAAAGAAGAAAAGCATCCTAAAATGCTTATAAATACCCATGCAATTTTCATGCAGAACATAGTGGGAGACGAGAGAAAATTCTAAGAGGAAACTCTGCTAAAAAACCTTCCCATTTTTCCATAGAAATTCCCTAGTGAGGGCTTAGGATTCCTATGAGAAAGGAAGAAGGATACCATTGTTTAATGTTCTACATGAAACAGTCATCAAAAGGGCCATAGGGAGCAAGACATTGCAGACCACGACTTGATTCTATACTCCTTTATTTTTCTTTGTGTATTTGCATTGTACTTTCTATATCGACAAATTCAGACTTTGCAATATGAATACATGTTCATCTTATCTTTTATCCATCTTTTCCATCAATATCATGCATAACTAAATTGTCAAATGGGTTGAGAAGTGTGCAACTGACACTACTAAACAACAAGAGAATCATGCGATCAACTTGTCTTATGCATGCTTATATGACTTGCTTGAATCAATTGAGAGATTTTTCTAAGTAAAATTAATCTAAGTTTGAAAGACCTTAGATTTGGATTTAATAAAACAAGAGAAGATGTTTCTTAGAAATAAGTCGACTCCCCTCTACCGCCAAAAGCGAAGACAGCTCTCTGGGTCCCTACCGAGATTTGGATTTAATAAAACAAGAGAAGATGTTTCTTAGAAATAAGTATATCCTCTGCACATTGCACTCATCGCATGCATCTTAGAAATAAGATAATGTGGCTAGATACACTGAGAAGTGTTAGACGTAACATTGAGTACATAACTTGATCGCATAATCCACTTAGTTATTTAAGAAGCGTTAGTGATAATTATTCTTAACCCTATCATCATATATCTGTCATTAGATTCACATTGTTTCATTTAGACATAATTTTCATCGCATAGTACTTAGATTTAAAATATCTCATTCACTCAATCATTTTGAACATTTCAATTTACACTACAATCATATTTTTAGTTTCACCGCACATATGTAAGAAATCCCTGTGTTCGACCTTAGACTCACTAGGACTCTGGTTGAATTTGCACTTGGATTCGACCAGATAAAACAAAGCACTAAACCACATAAGTCTTATCAATTCATCGCATGTTATTAATGCATCAAGTTTTTGGCATCGTTGTCGGTGATTGTGGTAACTAAATGTGCTAAAACTATTTTTTTTATTGATCTTTGTAGACCTCGACTTTCTGGAGTATTGTACCTTGACTACGAGAAAGGCGCAAGCGCTGTATGAGTGAAGGAAATACTCCCGAGCTCATATACGACCCATAAATAGAGAGAACTTTTCGCAGAAGACAGAGAGTCAACAGAAGAAGGCGACAAAATAGAGCTCGTAGGATGGCTGAGCAACAGAACCACTTAGAGGAACTACGAGTGGAAAACAATCACAATGAAGCACTTGCCAACCTAATTTTGTTGGCAAATGATTGCAATAGACCCTTAAGGGACTATGTGTCACCCAACTTGTATGATTTATCTCTAGGAATCATGCAACCAGCCTTGGATGGAACAAGATTTGAAATGAAGCCCGTAATGCTTCAAATGACTCAAGCAACTGGTCAATTTGGGGGAAGAGGCAGTGAAGATCCCCACGCTCACCTAAGGAGTTTTATTGAAATATGCAACACCTTTATATTTCCAAACATCACATCAGAGGAAGTACGACTCACAATAATCCCATTTTCACTATACGATGAGGCTAGAAAATGGGCATACTCGCTTGAACCAGGGGAGATAACTTCATGGGAATAAGTAGTAGAGAAGTTTATGAAAAAATACTTCCCACCAATAGAAAATGCATAGAGAAGAAGGCTGATTACAAACTTTCAGCAGGGAGAATCAGAAACGCTCAGTGATGCATGGGCGATTCAAAAGATTAGTTAGGGATTATCCGCATAACGAACTTTCTGACTGTCTCCAGATGAATATCTATTATTATGGTTTGAACTCAAGATCACAAACTGCCATGAATGCTATCACGACAGAGGGACTATTGGACAAGTCATATATTGAGGCCAATAATATTTTGGATCGGATCTCAAAGAATCATGAAGATTGGTAGGAAAATGCGTATGGGTAAAAAATGAATAGAACTCAGAATAATGACGCTATTGCATCTTTGCAAACACAAATAAATGCAATGATGAATTTGCTATAAGTGATGAGCATGACCAAAACTGGAGCGAAGGGCGGGCAAGTGAATGTGATTACCCAAATGAACAACGAAAGTTGTGTCCTTTGCGAGGAACCTCATTCCTTTGAGGAGTGCCGCGCAATCCTCAATTCGTCTACATTAAAAACAACCCTTTCTCCAACATGTATAATCCTGGTTGGAGAAACCATCCGAATTTCTCTTAGGGTGGTAATCAGCAGCAAACACAAGTCAATCTTCACAATGCCCATGGAGATGGGCCACTAGGGTTTCAATAAAGATCAAATGGATTTCAGCAAACAACCAATTCATCTCAGTCATCCACATCCTCTTCCTTAGAAAATTTACTGAAGGAATATATTTAAAAGAATGAAATAGTTCTTCAAAATCAAGCAACATCCATTCGCAATCCTGAAGTATAAATGGGCCAGATCGCAAGCCAATTGAAAAATAGGTAACAAGAAGCACTTCCCAGCACCACAGAAATTCATCACTATATGAGAGGCAAAGGCAAGGAACAATGTCAGGTGGTGACATTACAGAGTGGACGCATAATAGTAGAGACTGTAAAAAGAAAATCGCATGAAGAATCTAAAAGTTAACAAGACAAAGATCATGCATCTGAGGAAAGTGTTCATAAGGAAATACGAGAATTAGAAGAAATAATTGAATGATCTCATACCAAGAGTTCCATGAGCGTGTTCAGATCGCTCCGATGTCACCGTGATCGAATTACAAAATATATACATTCAACACATACAGTTATACAAATAAATCTAATTATCGGCATGCTCAGAACAAGATAATTAATAGGGAAAGGGTTCCATATCAGTTGAAGACTATCTTCACACTCCGGAACTCCAACGCAACAGAAACCCTCCAAGAGATCTAGCAACGCCTGGTGAGAACGTCGACTGCAACAATACGATCAACGCGAACACGAACGCCGCAACGGGGACGACACCACCACTAATGAGCCCTGGGTATTCTCGGAGTGAAAACCCAAAAGGTGGGCTTTGGTGAATTTGGTAGAGGACGGAGGACAAACGAGTCGTGTAGGAGATAAGCAAGTAGGAGAGAAAACAGTTCTATCGTATAGCAGAAGTGCTTATCGCATAGAGGAGCTACACAATCGTGTATGAAATGCTGAACGATCGTTTAGGAAAAATGTACACGATCGTTTAGTTAAAATGTGAGGTGAACGATCGTTTAGGCGGAGAAGCAACTATCGTATAGGCTATCAGGCGATCGTTTCATGAAATCTTTTTGGGCGGAAGAATCAATATCGATTGCACCATTAAAAAAAAAAAAACTTTTTTCATTTTTTAACCCATCAGTTACCATAACCAACACTGCCTACTACCCACGTCCGAACGTGGAAAAAGGATTAATTATCATATAATTAATTAATAATTAATATAATCATATTATATTTATATCCTATAGTTTGATATCACATATCTACTATAGTATTTTCTCCTCTACTTGATATAAATCATATTTATATTTGATTTCCTCCAAAATAATATATCTCATACATTTGCTAATTATATCATATATAATTAACCAGTCTAATTATATCATATATAATCGAACTTCTTCTTGTCAATTTGAATATTTCAAATTAACCCAAATACCGGTTCTCGACTTTTATCCAAGCTACCCAGAGGACCTAATGGACCTGTGGCTTGAAGCTCCAACGGTATGTGAATAACTGACTAAACTCTTTAGCCACGATATCCACCATCCGTTAATTGTCAGGCATTTCACTAAAGACCAACAGCTGAACTCTTCTTACCATAGATATATTTTTGTGTCCATCGGATATAACCAATCATGAGTACGATGACCCTTCACAGATGCTCGTAAGTACAGCTGGGCAAATTTACCATTTTGCCCCTGTAGTTACATCTCACTTCTTAAGTACCACTAATTCCTCTGATGAACAATACAACATAGTCCAACTATGTGTGAACACCTCTCAGGCCAAGAGAAGGTGTGTGGCGCCACATCGTTCAAGCCCCGGAATCAACCCTTAAGGGAGCCATCTATTTACTTACCCCTGCCTCGAGGAATAAGTGAATTCGATCTTGGTAACTGAGTTCCCAGGTCCCAAATCAGACGAATCCCCAAAATGGTAGATTTGAATCGGCGACCAGGCCACTCGCACCCATACAAATCAAAGGACTGCCCTCAATGGCAAGAGTTCCCAACTCACTCAGGATTGAGGTCATGTTACCTATGGTCATTCTAGTGAAGTGAAGTCTCTGTCATGAACGGTGTTATATAACGAGACGTTAACACTTTGTGGTCAGGACTTATACAAACTCTTTGTATAGGACGCCCCCGCTCGCATGTCCCCAACACGAATGATCAGGATCAGACCATTTGTAACAAGTCACAACACTTGTGACTTCCACAAAGCGGGTCGTGTCTGTAGTGTTACCAGGATAAGGTTTTCCTCCTATATTAATATACTATAGACTATTTTGGTTATCACTCAAGACATGATCCACTTGTATGTCACCATATACATGTTTGAGTTACATACAGATAACCAGGGATTTTATGTTTATTGGTTTGTGGTAAAGCAAATAAAACAAGTAAATGAGCAAAATACAAGATGTGAAGTAAATATCATATATTAACAACAAAAGTGTTCGTACATACTGTTTACAAACTACAGGACACGAGACTTTAGGGCATCATCCCCAACAATAACCACAACAACTTCTACAGCATTAACACCACAGGACGAGCAATCACATCCATTTCTACAAAGGCTGAGCGTCATTTCACCCTTTAATGAGAGGGTAAGGCCCTTTATTCAAGTCCCCGAGACACCACTTAATGGAACAATCATCTACTTAACCTAACATCGGGAAAGAGTGAAATTCATCTTGTATTATTATGTTCCCAGCTCCCCACTCAGTCTTGTCTTCAAAATGGTAGGCTTATTGAGTTGGTGAACTGGCCACTCTCACCCATGCATATCAAAGAACGATCCCTTATAAACAGAAGTTCATAAGAGACTCAGGATTAAGACTAAGTTGCCTAGGTGATCTATTGAAACAGAAACTTAACTAGTCAATGAAGTTACATCTAGTCATTACTATTTCGCAGTCTGGCCTTATGCAAACTCATTGCATAGGATATCTCCATCGCATGTCACCTACATGAACGCATTGGATCATTGTGTTTGTATCAAATACAAAGTGCACCGCATCCATAGTGTCACTAGGATAAGGTACTCATCCTTATCCCTATACTATAAACCCTTTAGGCTGTATCTTGAATATTGATACATAGACAACATAGGATGTTAGTTTATTGGATTTAGGGTTATTAAGACAAAATGAATACAACACAATCAATACACTTATCGAAATAACATTTACTATTTATGAGTTTTAGGGCATAAAACCCAACACTTTGGTAGTTCTTTGACTTCCCAGTCGTGAAGCTCGGATTTTTGCGAGCATCGATAAACCAACTTATCAAATGGAGTTGCACTTCTAGAGATGTCAATGACAAGGTGCTTTGACGTTCTTTCTTTATTGATCGTTGATTTGGTGTATTTAGTTGACTTTTTTTCTCTTTGTTAAGAACTTTGAACGTAGTTTACTTTTTAAATTATGGTAGTGAGGCATGGCTAATAACGCTTTGCCCTGAGCTGATCTCATGCATTTTATCTTCTTATTCTTGTGGAATCATTCTTTTGATGGTACTAACTTCTACTTCTGCATCATTTTATAATCCTTCCACTTTTAACTGCACTCTTAATTTTTTTTCCTATTGTTATAATGTCAGAAAAGTTTGTTAAGGTATTTTCAATACTTTTATCGTAATATATAGTACTTAAAGTGCTTATAAACACTG
This sequence comes from Benincasa hispida, assembly GCF_027475165.1. Classification (NCBI taxonomy): domain Eukaryota; kingdom Viridiplantae; phylum Streptophyta; class Magnoliopsida; order Cucurbitales; family Cucurbitaceae; genus Benincasa; species Benincasa hispida. The sequence continues at coordinate 15,599,750 of NC_143487.1, read as the reverse complement.
GTGACATTTCCTTATCAGTCAATGGTAGTTGCTCCTAAGTGACCATTTTTCTACATCTTTGAGCATATACCTTGAAAGTCTCTATTGCTTCATTTTTCATATATTGGAGGTTTAAATTGTCTAAGGCCAAATTAATACCGTGCTTGTATTGTCTCAATACTTGTGCACTTGAGAGTTATCCAACTGTATGTACCAATGAGCAACTGAGCCAATTAGACTATCTTTTTATGAATAAGCAACTAAAGGGATAGGTGGGATTAGTAGGCATATCATAATATCTCAACTAGGTTGACACCTTCTTAGCACCATCATCGTACCCTATACCAATAGAGAATAAATCCATTGTCACAAAATAAAATAATTCAAATTAGGCTATCGCAAATGTGATGAAGCAATATTTTTTCATCATGTGAGTGGACTGGCATCTTCCATCAGTACATGACAAGATGGTTTTTGAGGCAGTTGCCCTATTATACCTTCCAAAGTTTGGCATCTTGAACTTCGGTGGAATAATATGACGCTCGAGGCTAGACACAGTTGTGTTGCTTCAATGCCTAAATAAATATTGGTGCCTTCTATTACACACAATCTCTTTTCTAGAAACTTTAATCCTCTACTGTTGGCTACATTTTCAGAATTCTTCTTGTAGTCTTGCATGCTTAGGGTGGAAACCGAGTCATTCAAATGGCTCACTTGCTGTGGAGCTCAACTACAAACTTGTGTAAGGTATGCCTTCAATTCTACCAATGATGGGTCTGACAGATTCTTAGGAGTAAAGCCATGTGGGTAAGGAGAGGTGTCATCTGGAACTTGGTTTTGTACGAATTTTGTATGTTTGAATGCCTCTGCTATAGTCTATCTTTAACTAGATTGAGTAATTCTAAAACCTTTGTCACTTGTTCGTTTAGCTATTGGACATCCTTTTTTATTGCTTGCACATGGCTCGTAAACTCTTCCATAACCTCTACTCTCCTTCTAGTCCAAAAATAATGATGGAATGGAGATCTTTTGAGCTATTTTGTAAGAATTTTAACTCTTTTGTTCTTTGTAAAGAAAAAGAATAGTTCAATTATTTGACATTAATTATTAGTATGAGGTGTATGCATGTGAGACTTCACCGACAATGCAATAATTATAAAAGCCTAATGTGAACAAAATTCATTAATATTTCAAGAAGAAATGACTAAATGCAATAGCGAATGATATTTTTTTTAAAACAAAATACTAGTTAATGATGACATAATGTGGAAATGAATGCTCATAAATAGGGGTGTTCGTGGGTTGGGTTAGGTTGAAGGACTTTTTAAACCCAACTCAATTGTTCGGTTTGTTAATTTCTTCAATCCAAATAACCCTTATTAAAAAATGAGCCCAACCCAACTCAACCATGAAACTTTCGGGTTGTGTTGGTTCGGGTTAATCGGGTTATTTATTTAAACTTATGTTCTAAAAAGAAGTAAGATGTTAATACGAAAAAAAATGATTTAATTATTTTCATATATTGAATTAAGATTTTGACATAATTTCAATTTATATAATGATTTTTTCCTAAAGTGCTAAAAAACTAATTTTAGGAGTTATTGGAGAATAAATTGTCCCAAAAAATAAAATTTAAATAAATATATGTATATAAGGTTTATATATATATTAAAATTAACAATAAGTTCGGATTGGTTTGGGTTATTTTAGGTGAATCCATGAATTAATCCAACTCAACCAAAATGAGTTGATAACTCAACCCAAGCCACATGGGTTGGGTTGGGTTGATTGATTTTTTCGGGTCATCCAGTTTTTTTAACACCCCTACTTATAAACATAGGATTATGTATGATAATTAAATGACTTTTAGTGTTAGATTGTGCAACTAAATGGATTTAATGATGAAATAAATGATAAAAAAAAATAGAAAAATGAGCATATTAACCTAATCTATAATCTATAATACATTAAAAAGCCACAAACTTAAAAAAAAACATTTTTGGACAATTATATTCATTCTTTAATTTATATGTTTACAAAAATGCCATTAATATTAAATAATATTAGCTATTTAATTATAAGTGTAACAAAAATACTTTAATAATAATTTAATTATTAAATGTGCAATTTCTTATGAGAAATGGTAACTTCATTTTGTTTAATTAATTGCAAATATTAACAAAAACACCACGGAGAAAAAAGTGGTTATACAAGAAAACTAATTAAGAAAAAACATCACCACAAAAGGTTTACGAAACTATAAAATTTAATTACTTATATTAATTATATGGTGATTTAAGAGCTTCATTCTTTTGATTAATTAACATAAAATCGATAAAAAAAAATTATTTATATTTTTTCAGAAAAACTATACCAATTATTACTAGATAAATGTTTTTTTCCAAACACATATAGTTGAATAAATATATTTTTAATTAAGTTTTCTTTAAAATATGATGCTCAACTTTAAAATACATCCACAAAGTTACTAAAATGTTTATTGATTAAGAAAATCAAAATTGCCAAATAAAAAAAAAAGTTATTGTTCACTTTTTACTAAAATTTCATGCAATTTTGATGTTTAAGCAAACATAAATATATAATGTTCCAAAATAAACCTTTAATTTTTTTTTTTACCAAAATTATTTAAAATTAAATTATCTTAAAAAATTAGAAAAAAAACTTTTAAATGCATGTGGTAATACACTAGGACATTGCATAAAAATTTTAAATAAAGTGAGGATAGTTCAAAAGCCCTAAATGATAATGGCTCCCAATTTGGTAATAAAAAAAAAAAAAAAATCATACATGATGGAATGACCAAGTTGAGTGAGAATTTTTCGTGTACCTATATGGAAGCATAAGTTTTTCGAAGGTCAACACTACTCTATTCTTGATTCTAGACCTGATGAGTAAAACCTGGATAGGAGGTTTGTGATAGTGTGTGGGGCAAGATAATAGACTAAATAATGTCAACATAAAAGGCTCCAAGTGATATGAGGTTTGCTCTAAGATCCTATATAAAAAAGACTCTCAAATTGGTCAAAAGTCGCACATGACAAATTGACCGAATTGAGTGGGATTTTTTGTATGCTTGCACGATAGTATAAGCTTCTCGAAAGTCAATATTACTTTGTCCTTGATTCTAATCCTATTAGGTAAAGTTCGTCCAGAAGGCTTGTCATCGTGAGTGCAATAATAAAATGCACAATAGATACACACAATAAACTTTAAATAAAATTAAAGAATAAAATCATTCAAGATTAGGAAAAATGGCCAAACTCTCAAGGTGGAACCTCATGTCCCAGCAGAGTCACCAAGCTATCGCCATGTGCCTGAAACGACGCGAAGCGACCAACGTCTTTAAAAATGGTTGATTTTAAAAGAAAATAAAAATAGGAGTCACCACCATTTTTTTACGGGGTGATTAGATACTGAAATAAAATTAATAATTTTTAATTAAAAAATGAAAATGGTCTGCGAAACTAGAGTAGTTAGGGAATCACTTGTGTATGAGGAAGGTGTTAGCACCCCACAATACTTGTTTAGAAAACGGTGGTCAAATTTTAGATCTTGAATTGAATTTTTTTTTAAAGAAATATTCTTTTGAAAAAAAAAAAGTTTTAAAATCAATGTATTATTTTACCTCTCATTACTCAAATATTTGTAGCAATGATCTCATAAAATAAGTGGAAGAATTTTCATGAATTTGACTATATTATAATTGAGGAAAAAATCCTGACCTCAAGAATGAGAGAAATTATTACAATTTCTCAAAATTTGTCATAGGAATAGTATTTTAATAAAAGATTTTTTTTAAAAATGTTTATTAAATTCATATTTTCTTGTAATCAAAACTCGGACTCCTAAAGATGTGATCCCTCACCTCAAGAATTCTATGAAATCGGACTCGCAAATTTTCTAAATTCCATCATATAGGAATTTTTTTAGGAAAAAGTGCAGTCTTAAAGAAAATAAATTATTTGAAAACCTTTAGAAATAATATATTATTTTTTAAATGTTCCAAAAAAGGATTAATTTAAATGACTTTGAAAGAGTTTTAAAAAATAAAAACTTCAAAAAATAATAATTAGAAATCAAAATTAATTTCAATATCAACGTTATATAAGCAAAAATATAATTAAAGAAACATAATAATGAATTGAAAAATTCTTATAAATAGAAAAATTTCCAAAATATTTACCGCAAAAAGCTCCAAAAGTGTTTGTACTTTTGAAACTTTTTGTTATAAAGTGTAAATATTTTTAAATATTTTTTTTATATTTAAAAAGACTCCTGATGAATTAAATAAATATACCCGAGCGTATTAAAAATTTAATAAAAATGTATTGAAATCGATCTCGAACTCCCAAAAAATCGACTCCTCACCTCGAGAATTCTAGAAAATCAGACTTCCAAATATTTTTAGATTCTGTCGTCGGAAATTTTATAACAAAGTTATCATTGAAACAAATATTTAAGAAAAAAGATTAAAATACATTTAATAAAACTCACAATGAGTTATTTTCAATTATTTAAAATAAACGTAAAAGTGTTGAAAATCCTAGAGAAATGTTACTAAAAAAATAACATTAATTTAAATATGTAAAGCTACATTGGCAACATATATAATTTAACAATGCATTTAAAGCAATAAATAGACGAACAATGATATTTACAAAGATTTTAAAAATTTAATAAAGCATACTGGAGGTCGATCGGACTTCCAAAGATTCGACTTCCTCACTTTAAGATTCTAGAAAATCAGGCTCCCAAATATTTCTAGAATCCATCGTCAATTTTTTTTTTAAAGAAAATTAATTAAAAATATTAATAAACTTAAACAACTATTAACAATAATATATTCAATTGACCATAAAAAAGAAGAAAAAACAAAATATTTAACTATGCATATAAAAAGATGGGAAAATGCTAAAGAAACAATCATCAATGCTATAATCAAATATAAAATAAAGATAGATATATAAAGAAAAAGGTTTAAGAATAAACTAACAAATGAAAGAAATAATAAAGTGTTGGAAATAGCAGGGCCCTCAGAACGACGAACTGTAAGCTGTCAAGACACGACGGTCAAGCGAAAAACAAAACCTGCAAAACAGAAACTCGTTATAGGCTGAGTCGTGGAGCTCGCTCTCTTTAAGATGTTTCGCGGCTCTGCCCAAGTGTGCAAGCAGGTCTGAAAATTGCCACGTTGTCCCCAGGATAAAACAGCCAAATGAAAACCGATCGAAAATGCACCGTTATCGATCGGAACGTACACCCTTTCTAAACTCACTGCTCGGAAAGCTAAGATTAAGGAAGAGATGAGGGAATTTAGAAAAGGAATTCTATGTCTACGAACTGTTGAAGGCCTCGTCTTTTATAGGTCTTCAGCATCGAAACAGACTGTTTTAAAATTAAGCAACAAATCGTTTTAAAAATTAATCAACGTACCATTTTAAATATAAATTTTCACCCAACAATCCCCTACTTGGAAATTTAAATTTGAACAAAACGAGAAGAAAGGAAAGATTTTCATCGAGCAGTTTCAGTCTATACAACACTGTGCATAAGCAAAGGTGTCTTACGACTTGAACCTTTACATAGTGTAAATGATTCAAAATATACTAGAGTAACCCTTGGTTTTGAACTCTATCTCTGACAACATCTCACACTGAGTGTCATTAGGGTGTAGTACGAAAGTTCATGCATTTAAGGCCTAACACGTGAATCCCGATTTAGTGAATGCTCTAGAGAGTTTGCCTATAAACTCCATAGGAAGCGACCCTCACTTCCACATTCACACAGGTGAGTCTATCAAGGGTACTCCTGTAGCCAGGTACCTCATTTGTCATCAAGTATAGATCTCATTAAGAATTGAGTTCAACCTTTCTTACGCTTCAAGATATCATGCTCAGACTTTAAGTCATAGGAATGGAACTTTGTGTTTGGTTTAGCATGATTCACTATATATCATTCATGATCAGTTATTACCCGTTGAACCTGTTTCTTGGGATCTCCAGTCTACAGGTTGGGTTTTCCTCACTGTGATTCATTTTTCGATAGGCATGAGTCTCATCCTTTCTGAGGTTTTGAAAACCTTTTCTCTGGCCAATCCTTTCATCAAAGGATTTGCCAAATTTTCATCAGTTCGTATTTTATCCACTCTAACTGCACCAGTAGTGAGAAACTCTCTAGTGGTACTGTGCTTACGACGTATTTGACGTCTCTTTCCATTGTAGTAACGGTTCTGAACTTTTGCGATTTCTGCAGTACTATCACAATGGATCAATATGGCTGGTATCGGCTTTTCCCATAAGGGCATCTCTGATAGCAGACTTCTAAACCAGCCTGCTTCTTCACTAGCTGTCACTAGTGCTATCATTTCTGATTCCATCGTAGATTGGGCTAAAATAGTCTGTTTCTTGGACTTCCAAGAGATAGCTCCGCCAGCTATATTAAAGACATAGTCATTTGTAGCCTTTGAATCATCCGAAAGAGAGTTCCAATCAGTATCGCTGAACTCTTCCAAGACAGCGGGGAACTTTTGATAATGTAATCCTAGGTTTTGGGTTTTCTTTAAGTATCTCATGACCCTTTCTATAGCATTCCAATGCTCTTTACTAGGTCTGCTTGTAAACCTGCAAAGTAGTCCTACAGCATAAGCTATGTCAAGCTCAGTGCAGTCGACAACGTATCTAAGACTGCCTATGATGCTCCCATACTCAAATTGATTAACACTGTCACCAGTGTTCTTGAACAACTTGACACTAGGGTCATAAGGAGTATAGGCTGGTTTACACTCAAAGTAATTATATTTCTTTATAATCTTTTCTATATAGTGAGATTGATCTAAAGAAATTCCCTTTTCAGACCTATTTACTTTTATGCTTAAGATTACACTAGCTTCTCCTAAGTCTTTCATGTCGAAGTTCGCACTCAATATTGATTTTACATCATTTATGACGTGCAATTTCGACCCAAAGATCAATAAATTATCTACATATAGACACAAGATAGTGTAGAGGTTATTATTAAACTTATGGTAGATGCATTTGTCACTTTCATTGACCTTGAAACCTTTAGATAGGATAAGGTTGTCAAATTTTTCATGCCATTGCTTAGGGGCTTGTTTTAGTTCATAGAGAGATTTGTCTAATTTACACACCTTATTTTCTTGACCATGGATAACAAAACCCTTAGGTTGTTCCATGTAAATCTCTTATTCAAGTTCACCATTTAGGAAAGCGGTTTTTACATCCATCTGATGTACTACGAGGTTATAAAGGGCAGCGAGAGAGAATAAGACACGGATAGAGGTAATTCTAGTGACAAGGGAGAAGGTGTCAAAGAAATCTATGTTTTCTCTCTGTCTAAAGCCCTTTGCTACTAACCTGGCTTTAAATTTGTTGACAGTCATCTAAGTTTCCTCCTTAAGATCCATTTGCACCCTATTGCTTTACATCCTGGGGGTAGATTTACTAAGTGCCAAGTCCTATTTGACTCAAGTGAGTTCATCTCATCATTTATGGCTTCTTGTCATAGGTTGGCATCTACTGAGGATAGGGCAACTCTTAGATCTTTAGGGTCTTCTTCTGCATTGTAGGTCAGGGAGTCATTTCCGAAATCTTTGGCGGTTCTAGCTCTTTTGCTTCTTATAGGTTCTGAGTCAGTTTCCTCTCTAGGATTAGGATTTCTAACTAAGGTTATACCACTTGAACCAGAGCCCCCACTATTCATTGATTTAAAGGAAAACCTATCTTCAAAGAAGTCGACATCATTTGACTCAATGATCACTTGGTTCACTAGATCATAAAACCTGTAGGCTTTACTATTTAAGGCATAATCTATAAAAACACACTCGTAAGCTCTACTAGCCAACTTTCTCCTTTTTGGGTCAGGAATCCTTACAAAGGCTAGACAACCCTATGTCTAAAGTAGGACAAGTTTGGTTTCTTATTCTTGAGAATTTCGTAAGGTGAAGTTTTATTTTTAGATTTTAGGATTCTATTTAGGACATAACACACGGTAAGGATGATTTCACCCCACCAATAAGACGCGGCTCCTGAACTAAGTAAAATAGCAACTACTAGCTCAACTAAAGTTCTATTTTTCCTTTTGGCTTTTTCATTCATTTCAGGAAAATAAGGTGTGGTCTTTTCGTGTATTATTCCATGTGAGTTAAAGAATTCATTAAAACTGTCCGAGTCGTACTCGGTTTCCCTATCACTACGAAGTCTTTTAACTTTTCTATTAAATTGGTTCACTATTTTAGAAACAAAAAGTTTGAAGGCATCAAAAGCATCACTTTTATTTTTCAGCAGGTATACAAAAGTAAAATCAGAGCAGTCATCAATAAAAGTAATGAAATATCTTTTACTATTCCTAGTCAATATGCCATCAAAATCATAAACATCAGAATGAATCAAATCTAGAGGCTCAGAATTCCTAAGTACAGATTTATGCGGAGTTTTAGTAATTTTAGCCTGACTACAATACTCGCATTTATCAAAATCATTCGTGGATAACTTAGGTATCATTTCCAGCCTAATCATGTTACTAATTAAATTCTTATTCACATGACAGAGTCTAGCATGCCAATATTCATATAACACAGCATATACACAGAAGATTTCATTTTATTAAGGGCTAGATTTAATTTGAACATTCCCTCATTTGCATACCTTTTCCCTACAAATACATTATTTTTAGTAAGGGTATATAGGTCTGCCCTTATAGTTTGAGTAAACCCGGCTTTGTTAAGGAGATAGCCCGAAACCAAATTCTTTTGTATCTCCGGAGTGTGCAGAACGTCTTTCAACGTGAGGGTCTTTCTAAAGGTAAATTTCAGTTCCACCTTGCCGGTTCCAGTAACTTTCATAGAGTGGTGATCTCCTAACAAAATATTTTTATCCTTAGTTTCAGTATAAGTTTTAAATAGACTAAGGTCGTGACAGACATGGCGCATCACGCCAGTGTCTATCCACCACCGTTCACATTTACTTCTGTGATCATGGCTACGAATGGTTCTTCTGTTAGGTTCGCCTGACCAGCAAGACAACGCTTGTTCCTACAGTTCCTAGCCATGTGCCTAGGTTTATTACAATTAAAGCAGAAGAATTGTACCGTTTTTCCTGAAGGGGGCTTCAGTTTTTTCTGTTGGTTCTGGTTTCTGGAGCCACAGTTCTGACCTTTCCTCTTTGTCCCCTTAGGTTTTTGGTCAGGTTTTACCATGGCAGAGGCAGGTTTCCTAGATATTTCATTCACCTCCTCCCTCTGGTCCTGCTTTCGGGCTTCCTCCTCGATCTTTAGCCGGGTTATAAGACTCTCCAAGGAGAACTCCTTGGTCTTATGCCTCAAAGTGTTCTTAAAGTCCTTCCACAAAGGGGGCAGTTTATCAATAATAACAACTCGGAATTGTTCGTCTAAAGGCATACCTTCAGTAATTATCTCGTGAGCTATCTTCTGGAGTTCATGGGATTGAGCCTCCACAGATTTTTCATCCGTCATCTGGAACTTGAGATAATGGCTAACCGCATATTTCGTCGACCCGCCTCCTCGGTGTCATACTTCTTTTGCAAGGCATCTCAGACCTCCTTCGTTGTCTTCATTGTATTGTAGTAATCATACAAATCATCAGTCAAACCATTTAAAATGAAATTCTTACATAGAAAGTCTTTCTTCTCCCAATCAACAGCTATTTTTCTCTGTTATTCAGTTGGTTCTTCTAAAGGGACGATCGGCTTAGCACTGGTATAAACTTTGATAATTTTCTTGACGATGAGGAAGAACGACATCTTTTGCTTCCACTGCTTGAAGTTTGCTCCTTTGAACCGGAATGGACGGTTGAGGTCAGATATCTCATTGTTGCTACTGAGGGCCAAGATGTGGAAACGTCTTAAAATTGTTCGAAATAGCAGGGCCCTCAGAACGATGAATTGTAAGCCGTCAAGGCACGACGGTAAAGCGAAGAGCAAAACCTGCAAAACAGAAACTCGTTATAGGCTGAGTCGCGGAGCTCGCTCTCTTTAAGACGTTTTGCGACTCTACGCAAATGTGCAAGCATGTCTGAAAATTGCCACGTCGTCCCCAAGATAAAACAACCAAATAAAAACCGATCGAAAATGCACCGTTACCGATCGGAACGTACACCATTTCTAAACTTACTGCTCGGAAAGCTAGGATGGAGGAGGAGAGGAAAATGAAGTGGGAATTTAGAAAATGAATTCTATGTCTACGAACTGTTGAAGGCCTTACCTTTTATAGGCCTTCAGCATCGAAACGGACCGTTTTAAAATTAATCAACGGACCATTTTAGAAATTAACCAACAGACCATTTTAAAAATTAATCAATTGTCCGTTTTAAATATAATCAACGGACCGTTTTAAATATAACCAACGGACCATTTTAAAAATTAATCAACGGACCGTTTTAAATATAATCAATTGACCGTTTTAAATATGAATTTGCACCCAACATAAAGAAATAATAATATTAATGAAATTGAATTCTTTTACAAAGTTATCTTGTTTCATCTATTTTGTTTTACTCCTTTCATCTATCATACTCTAAAAAGAAACTCAAAGGGAAAAAAAAGTAAAAACAAACATAACGAGTAAAAAAAGATAAACAACAAAATGTGAATATGTATAAATAAATAAAAGAGAAACTCAGAAGACATAAAGAATTAGTTGTATTAGAAAGGAAAATAGAGAAATAAGAACCAAAACAATAACCAAATATCTAACATTTTAGTTTTTTTTAGGGGAGCTTCAAGAAAAAAAGAAAAAGAAAAAAAAGGGTGAAATCCAAAACATTAAATTGTCTTATGGTATGAAGTATGTATCCTTGGGAACAAAGCCTTAAATTTATTTATTTATTATTTATTATTTTTTTTTGTGTGTGTGTATGGAACTCTCTTTAATGTATGTAAGGATGGAGACTCTAGGGTTTTTAAAGAAGAGAAGATTTGGGATGTAGTTGTTAGGTTTCTTTTTTGAGGAGAAAATGAGGATTTTAGGGTTATTCTGGATGGAGGCTCACTCTTTTTAGGGTTTTCTTTTGGAGGTATGGAGGTTCTATTTTAAACTTGTAATTTCACCAAACCTGTCATAGCTCAAAAAGAAAGGACAACTTTGGACAACCAAAACCAAATTCAAAATTTTTCCACATTTGTTTTGTTTGTTTTTTTTACCCTAACTAAAATGGTTACTTTAACCAAACTTATAAAATAAAAGTTAAAAAGAGGTCAAAATTAGAGTAAAAAATGTGAAAAATCATCAAATTAAAATAACAAAATTAAGATAAATTAAATTAATAATTAAATCTATTTTAAATAAGGCAATATATATATATATATATATATATATATATATATATATATATATATATATATTTGTATATATATAATTAATTAATACAAATATTGTCAACAATGTATTTCTCCCACTTTGGTTGCATTGTAGTTTAGTTGTTATTGTTTTTTTTTAATATTGTATTCACATTTAAATTAATATTTATTTTATAAAAAATTATATATATATATATTGAGAAAAATAGTATCATGTAAATTTAAGGCATTACCAAGACTATTTTCAAATATAAGAAAATGAACTAAGTTATTTACAAATATAGTAAAAGGTCATTATCTTTTGGTGATTGATAGTAATGAATATTGATAGATGTCTAATCTACATGACATTTTGCTATATTTGAAAATATTTTCAGCAATTTTGTCATTTAAAATAAATATCTATTGATATTTATTATTTATTTTGTTGATTAAAATAAATTTATAAGAATTCTTAAATCCACATTATTAATAAAAACAAATATGTTATAAAAATTTAAATTATATTAAATTAATTATAATCCAATGAATAATCATAAAAACATGATTAGAATATAATATAATTTCAAGACATTTCAAATAAAAATCCTACTAAACAAATATGATGCTAATCTAAGATGTCCAACATTTATAAGTGTGGGTATCCAAAGGTTAAAAAGAAACAAACTGCGCCTTAATTAAACCATTTTATTAGGGGAAAAAAAAAAAGAAAAAAAAAGTTGTTCAACCAATGGGAGGGCAGAGGAAAACACGTGGCAGAATACGGTTGGACAAACCTAGAAACTACACGCTCCAGTGCGAGCAGAAAATATGGGTATAAAAGGCCGAGGCATCTCCTTTTTCACCCGATTAAATTCCCCTAAGCGCAGGCTACTGTGAAGGAAATATTTTCTTGAAGTAAGAATTTCCCGGCGAAATGGCGAAGACGGCGTCATTCATTTTATGTACCTTCCTTCTACTAGGAACCCTAACTCTCATCCAGGTAATCATTCTCGATCTCTATCAAATCTCTCTTTGTAATGGATTAGGTTTTCTACGGCTTCTTGTTTCTATGTGATCTGTCGCGCGTTCTAGATCTGTAATCAAGTCCGATTTTCATTTAGTGGTTCGAGAGTGAGGTTTTAGATCTTATGTTTTGGTTTAGGTCGTTTGGATGAGAATTGGAATAAGGCTTACAAAGTGAAAGCAGAAAATTAATCTTTGAAATTTCTGACTCCAGGCGAAGAAGTCGAAGGAGAATCTGAAAGAAGTGACTCACAAAGTTTACTTCGATGTGGAAATTGACGGAAAGGCTGCTGGTATGATCGATTTTGTTTTGTCTAAATTGAAATACTGCGGATCAGCATAAGAATAGAGAGCAGCAAAAATTAATGTATGAATATCATGCTTGATTTCTGTTGTCATGCTTTATCGATTAGGTATCTACATTGATGAACCTAATTAACTGACTAATTTTGACATGCTTTATTTCCGTTCTTATCATTTTATGCTTGATCGATTAATCTTTCTTAGTTAAATATAGTTTAACCTCAATCATCTTGTTCGTCTGTATAAGAAGTATATGGTTCAACGGGGAATTCACAAAGTTTTTTGGGGGACAAATCAATTAAATAATTAATGATTGGAATAATCTGAATCGGTTTGATTCAAAAAACAGCCTAGAAGTTTGTTTATAATTTTTATAATATAATTTAAATAATAATTTTTTTTATCAAAGCAATTAGTGAAATTTCCTAATGTTTTGAGCGGATGGATATGAATTGCCTTTTCTTTTTTAGAATATGTAAAAAAAAAAAAAAAATCTTTGTTTACTCAATTAAAAAATAGAAAATGGTACCTTTTTTGTTCAAAGAATAAAAATAAATACACGGGTCGACTTTTCTTTTTCATATCTTTGTTTTATGATTATCGGGATGGGGCTCTGTGGACTGTGGTGGCAATGGCAATGCAACACAATAGCTGATGTTCATGCTTAATGAACCAACGAGTAGTAGTTTAGTGTAATATATATTCAGACATTTTTTCATGAACTGTATATTGTATACTGTTTAACCGTTTGTTGAGTTGGCTTTACTTGAGACATCGGATGTTCTACTATAGAATGCATGTCACTTGAATCGTGTTTATTGCATAATGTGGTAACTAGTAAAGTCTAATGCCCATTTTTGCTTTAACAATTATATAGTAAGCCGAGACTTGGTGGATTTGATATGTTTGATATTGTTTACTACTTCAGACTACGTGTTATTTGAATGATGAATGATATTTGTAGCATTTTAAGGACGTGAAGGAAAGTTCTACGCCCATTTATACTAAGGCAATTAGAAACGGAGATTTCACACTTCAGAGTTTAACTAAGTTAAAACATATTTTGGCTCGGATCTTTCATTGTTAATTTGGATGATAACTGTTGTACAGGTCGTATTGAGATGGGTCTTTTTGGGAAGGCTGTTCCTAAAACCGCTGGTATGCTATTTATTTGTAGTTTGAACTATCCATTATGCTGAATTATGTACACCGCATGCTATTTGATTGTGTCACTCACTAATTACGGATTCTTCCTTGTGTGGTTATGCAGAAAATTTCCGAGCATTATGCACCGGTAAGGAGATAAACTAAGTTGCATCTTCCCATTTGAGGTTTTAGCTTTCTTACTTAATTATAATGCACTCAATCAAAAAATGTGTGGTACAACATATACTGCCCTCCTCTATCGCTCTACATCATAATCCCCCAAATAGAGTTAAAGGAAGTAGCTGTAATCGTTTTAATTAGTTAATCTTCTTTACAGCATGCAATGAGTTACTCCACTCCGACCTTGTTTCGATTATTTAGGTTTCTAATTCATGAGTCCGATTTCCAGGGGAGAAGGGTGTTGGGCAGAGCGGAAAACCTCTACACTACAAGGGTAGTGCATTCCACAGGATTATTCCCAGCTTCATGATCCAAGGAGGAGACTTTACTCTCGGCGATGGAAGAGGTGGAGAATCAATCTATGGAGAGAAGTTCGCTGACGAGAATTTCAAGCTGAAGCACACTGGCCCAGGTAAAAAGATCAACCTTACCCTTCCGTGTTAAGGTATAATTCAACTGGTCTTTATAAATATTAGAGGAACTTGAAGATTCAATGTAAAACATATGCAGGCCTTCTGTCTATGGCAAACGCCGGTCCAGACACAAATGGTTCACAATTTTTCATCACTACAGTGACAACTAGCTGGTAAATCCCTGTCTAGCATAAGTTCTTTTCTTGTTTGATCAGTAAAAATAAGGCAATGATTTGAGAATTTTATTATACACAGGTTGGATGGTAGACACGTTGTCTTTGGAAAGGTGCTGTCTGGAATGGACGTGGTTTATAAAATCGAAGCTGAGGGAAGGCAAAACGGAACACCTAAGAGCAAAGTTGTGATTGCAGACAGCGGCGAGCTCCCTCTATGATTGACAGGTCCTCTTTTTTCTATCTAAGCATTACGTAGTACGCCCATATATTATCAGCCACTCCTCCACTCTGTTTTTCTTTTATGTGCTGTTTATGGTAGAATTGGTGGTGCACAACGGATCTCTTAATTTATAGCGGTGGTTTTCATTTTCTTCCATTTTAGTAATGTTTGATTCTCCCAATTTTACATCATTTGGCAAGTAGGGAATGAATCTGGTCTGTTAACATAATCTTCTAAACCTTTATAGTTTTTTTGAAGCATCAAATGTAGAAACTTTTCGCCCCCAATTGGGGGTGAAACTTTCCAATTGGCTGTGGTTAAAATATGCCCATAAGTGAAATTATTTTAAATGAAAAATTACTAAAAATATTTCAAATATAGTAAAGGATCATAGTTTCTGTCGGTGTCTACCCTATTAGATGATAGACTACTATTAGTAGATAGTGAAATTTTGTTATATTTATAAATATTTTGGTTCATTTTACTATATTTGAAAACAACCTTAAAATATTCTCATCATCCCTTTGTCTTTAATTTGTTTCTAATTTTTAATTTTTGCATGTTTTCTAAGCGAAGGTTTCACTTTTTAAAATTAGAGTAATAGTCTCTTAAATGAAATATAAATTTGGCATGAGCAGCTAAGATGATGTCAATCATTACATGTGTTGGGCTCATGAACATGTGTTCTCAATCAATACATCAGAGTCTTCGTATGCATGCACGCACATACGTATATATAGACGTGGTATAACATCATGCATGATATTATAGTTTTCACGATGGCATCTAATGTGAAAAGGCACAAGCCACGCACGATTTTGCCTCTGCAATTCCAACTTACAGTTAGACTACATAGATTACACTTGTTACCGTACAAACAAATAATAACAACTAAGGTTCCGTTTGATAACCACTCTCTTTGAGAACTAAGGTTCCACATTTCTTACAATGATTTGATCTTTCTTAAGTACTACATTGGTTGAACTTTTAGTTAAATTTCAAAAACAAAAATTACTTCTTGAAAGTTTTTTTTTAGTTCTCTAAATTTGGTTTGGTTTTTTAAACTATTAGTGAAAGGTAGATAACAAATGAAGAATTTGAAAGTGAAAGTGGTATCTGTAAACTTAATTTTCTAGATCAAAACGAAAAAACAAAATAGTTGAAAAACGAGATCTAAGTCAGACATCTCTGTTTTAAACTATAGAATGAGAAACTTGCTTTGGAATGTGCTTTTCCCAGTAGTGGTTTGTTTTGACTTGGGAGATTTCTACAAGATTGATAACTTTCACAAACTTAAAAAGAAAAAGTCGCTTGATGGATATTATTTGAAAATCACTTTCGTCTATCCGTTTTTGTGGTTTTATATTTTAGGAGTGTTCTTAAAATCAAAATAAAAATTTAAAAACTAAAAAAAAATGTTCTTAAAAACTTGTTTTTCAAATTTGGGTAAGAATTCATATATTTACCTAGAAAATAAAGAATTGTGTGAAATGAAAAAGAGAACATCAATAATAATAACAATAAACCAAAAGTTTTAAATGAGACCCAAGTAATTTTGCTTTTATCACAATTTTTTATCATGATTTTTATCTTATGTAATTAAATATTTGAATTTAGCTAAAATTTTGACAACTTAATTTAGATTTTGAAACTACTTTTAAAAAGTAAATAAAACAATGAAACAAATGTTTCGATCAGATGAAATAGTCGTAATTAACCAAAACCATAACTCGTCCTCAAAAGGACCCATTATCTTCCCCACAAACACTCCCAAACTTCATATAGACGGTAGTTGGTTCAAGGCCACGCAATTAATTACCAATACCATGCCCCAACAGAGGGCCGGCCATCTGCTTTCTCGAAAGCTTTGCCAATTTCTCCAGCGCCATCAGGATTTTTACTCAAAGACATACTACCATTCACAGATTAACAACTCATTCTTGACCAGATTATCGTCGATCCTGGATTGGTGTTTCTCGTTCACCTACTAGATTAACCCACGATTATGATCCAATACACCTGATGTCAGCTTTTGCTAGGTCGTTCCAAACCTTCTTATCGGAGAATGTCTCGCTTCCACCAATCAATTGAAAAGAACAATACAATTTATTCCTTGAACTGGATTCACGTGCAACGGTTTTTGACAACATCCTCCGTAGTAAGATGAGAGTAAAATTAGTGCAGTTTTCAAGTTATAATTTTGTAGCCAGTCAACTTGATAGGTGACGGACGAACCAGAATCGTGAAGATGATTGTCTTGGCATTGATCGATTGGATGCAATGGCTTGATGAATATTGGATCAGCTGCCTGTGAATCCTAGGGTGGTGTACTCGTGTGCCGAGGCCTTTGCAGTTGATTTTTTTTAATTAATAATAGCGAACACTTATTCATCAACTTCAATATTTGCATGAAATAATATGAAAATAAATATCACAAGCGTCACAACTGAACTTGAAAAAATAACCTTGCCCACTGGTTATATGAGCATTGAAATATCTTATGAAATTGCTCCATCGAATAGGTTTTATAACTCCACTGGTTCATTAAATCATATTTAAACGACATGAACTTTTTATGGTCTTATCTTATCTCATAATTTCCGATATAGATATAGATGGAATTGGAAGATTCAAGATCTACTAGCTATGAAGTTTTTCAAGATCAACGCAGGCCTTGAAATAAAAATAATAACAATAATAATTTTTTTTTTTTTTTTTAAAAGCTAAAACTCAACTCCAAACTGGTCAGCATAATCCTCTATTTGGTCACTCGTTCAATTTTGACAATTATATCATATGGGTGAATTTATCTCTTAGTAGTATAACAGTGGTCAATAAGAAATCTATACTGACCTATGCAAGTGATAAAGCTGCAAAATTCGAGCACAAACATAGCTCTTTTATGAGATACATATTACTTATTAGATTAGTACGTTGTGATCATACTACTTACACTTACAGTCGTAAGTGATTTAGTACATGTTTAAGAGCAATTTTGAAAGGATCAAAATCATTTTTATCATGTTTAAAATCATTTTGAAACACAACTTTAATCATTCAAAATCAAATTAATATTTACTTTTACACTTTAATTGCATTTTCTATGTAATAAAATTGATTTCGAATGAGCAATGATTTTGAAAATGACAAAAGTGATTAATTTCAACCATTTCAAAATCACCACCAAACATGCTATTAGATTGCAACTACTGTAATCTAAATCAGTCCAATCAATCTCAAGTGATAGATTGTAACTCATTAGATCAAATGTGATTGCTGGACTATAAAGGATTAGTTCGAGGACCTTACCCCTCAAATCAGTCAAGCATGCAGCGTCTTTTCTATAGCATCGGGAAATTGCATGGCAGCTCCTTCCAAGTAAAGCTCAGCAATACAAAAGGTGTTCATTGAATCATTGGATATAAGCAAGGCAATTTACAAAAGAGAATCAGACACATTAGGAGGGAGAACTATCGGTACAACACAAAGGCAATACATGATCGACTTAGTTTACCGTTACTGCCCATGGGGTACAAATCTTCCACCCAACAGAAAAAAAAAATCTTATAAATCTTGTTGTACATTATGATAGTCAATTAAACTAAAAAGTAAATAAAGGGGCAATTACAAGGTTTTCAAATGAAGGGCAAGAAAAAATGCTCTAGGCACAATTATAAGTATCAATTAGTTTTGGATTAGGGCCTAATTTAAGTTCTTTGCCTAACTATGCAAACTACAGCCAACTTCTATAAGTTTACAATGAACTTCAATACCTTGCCCTTGATCAATGCGCTATGCACTAAAATACATCAAGTAATGGACATTTTGATGAATAAGAAATCTTACTCAGTATCGCTATGAGAATCCAGAAAGTTGAACTCTCTGTAACCACTCAGCTTGATCAGTATGGTTCCCCGATTCTCTTCACTCCATTCGACACCCTCGTTTTCTAGGAGTTTGATAACCTGCACCATGAAAATGTTGATATTATATGATTCCTAGAGATGGATTTTGGAAAATGTTTACTTAGTTTAATTTTCCAAAGCCACAACATGAAGTCAAAGCAACATGCAGACTTAATATTTATTCAACTCAAACATGGGTAAAAGCAAGGGATGGTCAACACATACCGAAGTTTTCAACTTTGATCTCCCTACACCATGTGATCCACATCCAGTGATAACCCTGAGAGACTGAATGGCTAGAATAAAAAAGACAGAAAAACTCATTTTTAACCTTGTACTTTAGCTCAACAAGTCAATTTTAACCTTCAACTTTTTCAAATTGAACTCAAACTTGAATAAGTTGAAAAATTATTCCCCCTAAATTAAGTTATTATTCTATTTTTTTTAAAAAAAAAAAAAAAAATAGTGGTTAGATGTATCGTTATGGTACACTTGGATGAAACTACTTTGTTGGTAGGGTGAATTGATCCAGTTGGGAACTGTTTTATCTGAATTCGATGCTTTTTGACCAAATCTGTTCTGCTATTCGGTTGGGAAGTTTTCATGGTTAGGTTTTGATATTTGTGGCTGGCTTTCATCAAGTGGTTTTCTGGTTAAATTTAGTAAACTGTCAGTTGGTTCTATGGGAATTTTCTAATTTATTTTATGGAGGGGTACTAATTTCTCACCCATAGCCAGTTATTCAAGTATAGGTTCCAACTTGATGAAATTAAAAAATTTGAGGTCAAAATTGACAAAGTGAGCCAAGTATAAAGGTTAAAAACGATTTTTTCCCAACACAAAAAATATATATAGTGAGCAAAACAGTGAAAATAAAAATTATAATCAGGAAAGAGTACATAAAAATATAGTAATTGGCATTGCTCACAGGAAACATAAGATCCAAATAGTAGGTGCATTTTAAGAAGCCTCATTGCCGGTTTGACATGTTGCCCATGCAAATCAATTGTTATCACATTCTCTATCTCCCTATTTCTGCAACAATCATTAATAGTTTAATTCACAATTAAAAACAGAATTTCCTAAATGTTACTGCTTTTAAGTTGAGCAAAATAATTACCTGGCTAGAAATATATTATGACTTGCTTTGTCATCAGCCTTGTGCGCCAGTCTAGTTTGTGCTCTCCCCTGCACAGTCAATAGTTCGAGCTTTATCACAAAATGGTGATCAGAAGATTTTAAGGATTTTCCTCAAATTTAATTGAGAAGTTCTTAAATAAATGGAATAAAAGGACATGGCATACAATGAACAAATAAAATAAGCAAAAAGAAAGCTAGCATTATGAACCCTGCACGTGTTACGATAAAAAAGAACCCATGAAATCTACATATATCTGCTTTGATGTAAACAAACCTGCTCTGAAAGGTAAGATGCATAATTGTGTTGTCCTTTTGTATACGCTGCTGTTGCCTGTAGAAAAATGCCATATATAAGTCCAAACTTATTCAGATATTAAAAACCTGCAAGGTGCTAAAAGTATATTACTTTCTGGTAATAGGATTTCACCGAATCCCAATGTTGATTTGCATTTTCCCTATAGAACTGATAGTCATCTTTAGCTGTAACATTGAACGCACTTGGCCGTTAAAGTTAGGAGGATCTCAACCAATAAATTAGCTAAATTTAATTTTCTTCTCATAATTAATGGAAAAGACAGGATGGAGAGTTCATGTAGAAAAATAATACCAAAACAAAATCACATAAAGAAGTTGCAAAATTACATTTATTGTCATTATTATCCTGAACACAACTTGAGATATTGACATCAATGGCAGGCCCTAGAGATTGCATTTTCTTCACCATACTTCTCCAATTCATGGTGCTTGGTTCGTATTCAGGACTTCTCGAAATGTTGAATAAAGTTTCTAACAATGTTTGAGGGAGATCAGATTCAATACTTCTTGAGGGTTGTGGTTTTTGGACTTCAGAACCACCAAGAACCTTCACATCATTCCTATTTTTTTGGTATGGGGAGGGAGTTGTTCAGATAAATTTTTACATCAGATACATATCAAAAGAAATTTTCACCATGGCATTGCTCAAAAGCTGTAAAATAAATGTATTTCACCATATCCTTAAATGACTCAAGTACACAATCAAAAAAAATTGCATCATTAAAATTAAACGTCATCATTGACAACTTTAAATATGTGAAGAGACTTCCAAATAGAATAAGTTTTATTAAATAATTAACACGAACAATAAAAACAGAAAATGAACTCCGAAACACCTTAAAATGCTAGAACTTTCATCATCTACTGAATGAACTGGGAATGTTCACAAGATAAAAGATCAACTAGACCAACTCCAGAAATATTCATATAAACCCTTCATGGAAGTAGAGGGCATTAAACGGCTACTTTCAATATTTTTTTCTCCACCCCCATGTACAATATGCCATAACAACAAGCATAGAAGAAGACGAGGGCTAGAATCTTTTCCAAAATTGAACCCAGAAGACTACTTTGGTAAGTCTTGTATTTTTCTGTAGTTTTGCAGTGGACAAGGACATCAAAGGGAACGCAGGAATGGCCACTCAAACATTGTGCATGTTAATTAAAAGACATTTTGATCCGACTGAAACATTGTGAGTTCAAAATACAGACCATCACAAGCTTCTTGACTTCCAAAAACAAAAGATTGTTTTCTGTGTCTGATTTCAAGCTACAAACAAAGACAGCGATTTACAGTTATCAAGACAAACCACCACCCTTGACGGTTCTAAAGGAGAGGGAAGGCTTTAGCAGAGATGGATAATTGAAGAACTAAATGGTAATGGAAACAATTGGAACCAATAAAATCCGAGTAGTTTATAATATGATAGATGGGTCAAATTGAGGTTAAATGCCGAAACAATTAAAAAAAAAAAAGTAAAAAAAAAGAGAAAAAACTAACTTACCTACAGACGGCCACAAACGACCAAATACTCTCCTGAAACTCACTTTCAGATGAGTAGGAGGTAGAATCGGATGCACGATCTATCAACTGTCCACAAAATCCAACGAGTGCATATTCCAGAAAGAGGAGTGTAAATTACATAGCACATAGTAAGCATATTTGCCGACATGATTGAATGCAGAAGGTTACTTAAAAGGGGAAAACTCTTCCTCACATTTTCAATATGCTCAATTGGAGATCCCAAATCTTGTCGGAAGTTAGCACCATTGCACGAGTCCCTACCATTTTCATACTTTTTACTAGGAGCAGCTAAATCAAGTAATACATTTAAAGCCTGAAACGTTTGATAAAACCCAAAATTAGGATTAGAAAACACGGTACTCAAAAAATTGTTGCTAAAGTAAATATTCATGTAGTATATAGGACCTAAACAATTTTCAGACAATATTAGTTATTTATTTGAGGGGGAACATCAAAAGGTGTCATTGAACAGTAGTTCAACAAAGAAACAGCCTAAGGGCCAGGGGAGAGAGCACCCCTTCCCTCCCCACACCCCAACAGACATAATTCAACGACCATGAAGCTGCAGTGGCATTCTTTACATACTGGGTACACATCTCTCTCTCTCTCTCTCTCTCTCTCTCTTTTTAATAAGAAAAATTTCATCGATTAATGAATGGGTACCCTTCAGTGATCTCTTTTGCAGTTACCTATAGGTGTTGGGGTGTTCCCCTGATTTCATTTTATCAATGAAATGTCTCTCTTTAAAAAAATTGGGTACACACAAGATCCTAGACAATATATTATCAAGCATCAACTACCGGGTAAACATCTGTTACAGAGCACGTGTGCAATTTGGAGGCCTATACTCTTCAAACTTCATAAGCAATACTATCATCGGATTATATTAGTTTCTGGTCCACCTTGAACCCAAACAGTTCTTTTTCATCTTTGTCAATTTAAACCAAATACATCATTTATTCCAAGTCAGTGCTTTATGTCAACAGTTTTGGTAGAGAGGAAGAAAAGAAAATTCCAATTCCATTTCTGGTTCTTCTTGGGTAGCAGCAGTAGGGTTAGCAAAAAATGACCATAAAATATGAACTGATAGCATGTGATTCGTCAATGAACTACATTGGTATGAACAAACGTTAAGTAATAAAGATTGAAAATTGATGAAGGGTGTAAGAGATTTTTTAGTTGGCCAGCCTAATATTTAATGAAATTAATGAAACAGTTTGAAACAATAACAAATATCTCCGGATCCTAGAAAAATGAGAACCGCAAGACAGAGCAGTTCTCACAAGTATTAAAACAATAAATGAGATGTGGCTAAATTGAAGGAAAATATGATACAATAAATGAGATGTGACTAAATTGAAGGAAATATGTTACTACTTACAAGGCATTAAAAGAATAATGGGCTGTGTTGGACAATGAACTTCTATGATACTATGACAATAATTCAAACAGCAAAGGATACAAGGGAAAGTGTTGTGAGATGGTAACTGACGTAATTGATAAACTTATCAGGAGGGAAAGTAGAACTAGAAACTCACGATACCTTTGCCACATCATATCCACATTGACCTGCGGAGATAGAACTGGATAGTCAAGGAACTGACATAACTAATATCCAATTGTTTCAAAAAATAATAATGACAAATAATTATAAAAAGAAAAAGAAAAAAACTGATATCCAATTCTGTTACATCATGAAAACACCAAAAAAAAAGTAAAATATTCAACAAAGTAATTCCAAAAGAGAATGTTTACCCGTGGCATGCACCATCTCTTAATTATTTGCCTTGTAGTAATATAATTTTTATATATTAGATGTAGTGGTGCTACCAAGGCAAACAGGAATAGTGCACTTTCATGCTTTCATTGAGAATAAATGGAAAAAATACACACCGGACAAACAAAATGCCCACAAACAGACAAAAAAACATCTAAACCACAACGTAAAAAAAAGGGCTCCAATCCAAGATAACAAGATCAAGAGAATAATTACAAATTACAAATGTCTTTTCATATAGACATCCAAAGAGGGGCATTAAACTTGGAAAGGGCTCCAATCCACAATTACCAAAATTGTTCTATAGGAGACAACTTTCGTTAACAATGAAAATATTGGAGTCAAGGGGATAGGGGCATAATTCCCCAAACCAAAGGGGATTACAAAGGGCTCTGACATTATCTTTTGCTAGCCTCAAATGTTCTAACTAAATATTTTGCAATGTGGTTTAGTTACAACCTTAATGGAGACATAATGGAGTTATAAGGATGTCCGTAAACTTTCTCTTAAGGTAGGGAAAAAAAGAGGTTATACCCTTACATTGTAAACTTTTAGAAGCCAATTTTAATTTAAGTTATTTCCTTCTTGCTTATCTTTGTAACTTCTTCTTCTTCATAATTATCTCTGTAATTTTCTTTTGCGGAACCTACAAAGTAGTGAATGGTTAACTCGTGTTCTTCAGATGGTTAAATATGTATCTTTATGAGTTTACAATAGGGATGGTTTAAGGTTTATTAATACACATTCGAACAACAAGGGTCAAACTAGCAAAATAACATCGTTTGCTATTCCAAAACCATTACATCTAAACATTTCTCCCATAAACTTTAGCGCGGAAGAAAGAAATAGGTAGGAAGAATAGTAACGGTACTCACATAGCACATCTCTTACAACAGCCATGCTCAGCTCACACTCATCCCCAAGCATGGAGCAAAGGAATTGCTCTGCCTCCTGTTGAGAAAACTTCCCACGGTCTAACTCCATGAATTTATTCCTCGAATCTCGCTTCAATGAAGACCGAACATAATCCTTCCCTAAAACTGTGGATATTGTTCCCGTAGCAGCAACGACCCGCTTCTGCTTCTTCCCCATATAACCTTTATAATCCAAAACATCCTCAGAAGAATACGAACTCGAACACGAAGCGGCGATCGCGCTTGACGACGAGGAAAAAGTCGTCGTCAAATCATCAAAACTATCAGCGTCTTCGTTCAGACCAACCCTAGCTTCTCCAGCTACAGGTACCGACGGATCGTTAAGAGAAGCCACCGAGAAGGCCTCAGTCACTACGCCGACGACATTAACGTCATCTTTAACAACAAAGTTACCAGCGGTGGATCCCAACGCCGGAGTTGGGATCTTCTTCTTCTTCTTCTTATTCCTAGGGTTCTTCATGGGAAGCGATGTTGGAAATGATATAAATAGAAAAAAATGGAGAATGAGGAAGAAATTTGTGGTGGTCCAGAGAATCAGGGAGGGAACTGAAAACCCTAATTAGGTTGTAGAAGGAGGATAGAGATGAAGATTTGAGGAATTGGGAAACGGGTGTGAAAAGAAATGGTAGAAAGTGTAGGAAGAACTTGATCTTGACGTCAACGAGGAATCTCCATCCATGAATATGATAAAATCACAACTAAATCGGGGGATTAGATTTCTTCATATTTATAGGCCACCAATCAACTCCTCTCCCACGTTCCACCCACCCACTTTCTTCACCGGATTTCGCCATTCATAAAATGGAATATGAAGTTAAAAACATAATTACAGAAAGGCTTTTGGACAAAGATTATCGTGTTGCAATCCAACGAGAATGAAAGTGGATTGCACCTCAAGTTTGTCATCGAGAATAATGGAAGTAGGGAGGATGTCACAATCTAAGATTATAACCACATCTTGCTATAATAAATGTTATTTCAAAACCTTCAAGTAGCTATAGTAAATCATATTTCAAAACTTCATTTGCTACGATATTTACTATTTTACCTTCATTATTTTGTTTTAATTTTTTGTTATAGTGTTTACTATTCTCTTCCCATATGCAAACTATCAAAACTCAACTATAATAATTTAGGAGTATAATAATCAACTCCTTGCCCAAATGCTCCCAAAGTTTTTCACTTTTATTTTCAATTTTTAATAATAATAATAACTACTATTGTAATAGTAAGTGGTGTTGGTTAATGGTTTGAGCTTTTAATGAGTTTCCGTTAAAATAATAAGGTTTAAATCTTATTTGGTCCTAGAATTTTTTTAAATTGTTTATTTTGGTCTCTACTATTAAGATTTTGTTAACTCTTTTGATGAAATTGCGTCCAGCATGTGTTGAATAAAATAAAGGTAAAGTAAAATGTCAACAATCAGCGTGAAAAAATACTGAACAATAAAAAACTTGAATATAAAATGACTTTTGAATTCATAGAAATTTGCTTTGCCACCTGATTCAAAATTAAAACGCTACATTTTTTAGCATGACTAACTTATTTGGCAACCTAGACATCTAAAAATAACTCATCTCATCACTTTATTCGAGAGTTCACTTTTTAAAAGTTTAGAGACTATAATAGACCTTTTTAAAAGTTTAAGGATCAAAATAAAATAAACTTCAAAGTTGAGGGACTAAAATAGAATTTAAACCAAATAATAATAATAATAATTAAAGGATAAATACATTTTCAGTCCTTAAGTTTTGAATCTAGTTTCAATTTGGTCTTTAGATTCCAAGATGTTACACATTTAGTCCTTAAGTTTTGGGTTTAGTTTCAATTGAGTCATTAAGTATCAAAGTGTTACAATTTTACCCTTGACATCTAAGTTTTGTTTCAATTTGGTCTCAAGATTTCAAAATTTACACTTCTAAACTCAATTTTTCACTAAACACTCATTTTCCGTCTTTATTATCGATGTATCTTAATAAATTTACAATAATTATAATTAATTAAATTTTATTATTTTTCATCACTTTTAAAATTAAATTTAAAATTTCACTTCATGATTATTTTAAATGAATTAATAGACATTGACGTCAATGATTGAAAACAAGTATTTAATAAAAAAAATTGAGGTTAAAAATGTAAAATCTTGAAACATAGGGACCAAATTGAAACAAAATTAAAATCTCAAGGATAAGATTGTAACATTTGAAACTTAGGGACTAAATGTATGATATTTTGAAACCTAATGACCAAATAGAAACTAAATCTAAAACCTAAGAATCAAAAAGGTAATTTTTCCTAAAGTTAAAATGTCAATTTGGTTCCTATATTTTGAAGCTTGTTTAATTTTAGTTTCTAGACTTTTATCAATGTCTGTCAATGTCACTAATAGACATAGATATAAGTCTATCAATGTCTATCATTGATAGATTATGAGATTTTGCTATATTTGTAAATATTTTGGTTCATTTTGCTATATTTGAAACAACTCTTAATATTATTTATCAATTTTGGTAAGAATTAACTTTCACAGGGCCGAATACTCAAACTTTGAGGGCTTAAATTTAAGATTTATTTAATGGCAAAAGACTAAAATTAGATAATTGAAAGTACGAGACTTGAAATTGAACAAATTTCAAAGCATATGGACCAAAACAGTATTTTAACATAATCATAATAATAGCTACCATAGCAATAGTAAATAGGGTTGGCTAATGGTTTGAGCCTCTAGTGAAGTTCTCGTTAAAATAATAATAGTAATAGTAATAGTGAATAGGTCTTTAAATTTAAGTCAAAACTATAGATATAAATAACAAAGTGTAATAGAGATTTAAATTTTCAATTTTGTACCAGGTAGATTTATGAATTTAAATTTTAGTTAAAGATCTTATATAGTTTTTCCAAAGAGAATTAAAATTAAAAGTTTGAAAGGTTCTAAATCTCTCTTTTACAGGGAAATCTTAGAAAGATGCTTCTTGCTTTAAGGGGACTTTCAGATAGTCAAGTTCTAGATTTCTCTCTTTCCTAGGGAAATCTTAGAGGCGTTTCTTGCTTTTCGACGTGGGACTTTTAGATAGCCCATTTTGTGATTGTTTGGTGGATGATTGCTTTATTACCTATTTTAAATAATATATATCAGTGAAATTGTTCAATTCTCTTATAAAGGCCATGGAAGTAAAAATAAAAAATGAACAAATAAATGTATGACAAGGGAAGTTGTACCTATATGAGCCCTATCATCCAAAAGTTTGTGTTGATCAACTAGATTGGCTGTTAGATTTAGTCATTGGTGGTCAGGGATAGTCGTCGATGAAGATCATCAAAGTTGGCCACCTGAGGTAGTCTCTAAAGTTTGGGTGTCGAAGGTGGTCACAAAATTTGATTGTCAAAGGTAGGCCATCAAAGGTGTTTGTTGACGATGATTGTTTTGTTGTTGGAGTGAAGCATTGGTACTCGTCGAGGATAGTTGTCATCAGAGTTGGTTGTCAGCAGTGTGATTGTAGAAGTTGGCCGCTGGAGGTGATCACCAAAATTGATCATTGGATGTAGTCTTCGTTGGAGGTATGATTGCCACCAAAGGTGGTCATCAATGATGTTTGTTCCTATAATGCAATATGACTAATAGTAATTCTTTTGTTCAAGGTAAGGAGATCCTTAAGTCCTAGCTAGAAGCAGCTGGATTATGCAATACCACTCTTAAGGTATATATGGAATATACTTTCAAGTGTTTAGTTTAAAAAATAAGTCATTTTGGAAGAAATTTGAGTGTTTGATATGTTAAGGTTGATGCTCTAAATCTCGTGGGGTCTCATAGTTTGTAACTGTAATGTACAAACATTTTATTTATATATAATAAAATATATTATGTTTTATTTCAAAATTAGTTTCATTAACCACAAACCAATAAACTAACCTCTAAGGTTATCTTGTAACTTAAACATGTATGTAGAGACATATGGGTGGATCATATTTAAGTGATAACCTAAATGGTCTGTAGTAGATGGATAAGACTAGATACCTTATCCTAGTGACACTACGAGTATGACCCACATTGTAGATGTTACAATTATTGTAAAGTATTATAAATGATCTGATTCTAATCATTCATGTGGAGACATGTGAGTGGGGATATTCTATATAAAGGAGTTTGCATAAGACCGAACCACAAAATGTTTAGTCTCATTATATAATGTTGTTCATAATAGATACTTACATTTTACCAGGATGACTATAGATAACAAGATCTGAATCCTGAGTGAGTTGTGAACTTCTGCCTATGAGGGTGGTCTTTTGATTTGTATGGGTGAGAGTGGCCAAATCACCGATTCAATAAGCCTACCATTTTGGGGATTCGTCTGATTGGAGAACTGGGAACACAATTACACAAGAAGGAATTCACTCCTCCAATGTCAGGGTAAGTAGATATATTGCTCCCTTAAGGGCTGATTCCGAGACTTGAACAATGTGGCGCCACACCCTCTCCTGGCCCGAGAGGGGTTTGGTTATAGTTGGACTATGATTTATTGTTCATTAGAAGGATCAGTGGTACTTAAGGAGTTGGATGTAACTACAGGGGCAAAATAGTGATTTTGGCCCAGCTGTACTTATGAGCAATTTATGAAGGGTCATTGTACTGTTGATGGTTATATCCAATGGGCACAGAAATATATCTATAGTGCGAATAGTGCAGCTGTCGATCTTTAGTGGAGTGCCTGACAATTAACGAATGATGAATAATTTAATTAAAGAGTTTAATTAATTATTCACGGCAGGTTCATGAGGTCCCTTCGATAGCTCAACGGGATTTAATGTGAATCAGTTTTTGGGTTAATTTGAATTGTTTAAGTTAATTGAGGGAATTAATTATATATAATATAATTAATTTAATTTTAACTATATATGAAATAATTACTATAATATATTTGATACATTATAATGTTAAGTATTTATGAGAGAAAATAAATATTTGAATATGATTCAAATATTAATTATATGAATTGGATTCATATAGTTGCATTTAATATAAATGTGATTTATATTAAAAGTCATTAGTGAGAGAAAAGAAACTATATGTTATATTGTATATGATACCATATTAAAACTATAGGCTATATGTTATATTTGATATAACATATATTTTAATATATATTATATGATAAGGTAGTTATTATATTAATATATATTAAATAAAAAATTATTGTTTTTATTTAATTAATTTTGAATTAATTAATGGGAGGGAGTTGACAACTCCCCTCTTTAATTCTCTCCACATCACGTAAGTGGGAGGTTGGTTCCTGATTATTCTTCTTCTTCTTCCTACAAAAGAGAAAGAGAGAATCAACATACAGAAGAGTTCTTTGAAAAACCATTTTTTTTCTCTCCTCTCAATCTCCCTTCCCTCACCAAAATAGTCAAAGCCCACTTCTCTTGGGTTCTCACCTGAGAATATTGAGGTTGCGTTCGTGCTAGTATCCGATTGGATATCAAGGTTTCTAATTGAATAAGCATTCTTCAAAAGGTAAGAGTTTTCCAACCCAATTTAATTTTCTACAATTTCGTTATTAACATGTTGTAATTATTTGTTGTTAAAAGCATAATTGTTTTCTATCCCTATAAAATTATGATTTCTGTAAAAATGAGATTTTGGACAATCCACTTCCGCTCAAGGATCTCCTCTTCTAGGATCCTTCAATTGGGACCAGAGCCTTTAGGTTTTGATCCCAAATTCTCATTTTTATGAATTTAATTTTATAGTCAATGATGGGTATTTGCATTCTGTAAATTCATGTGATGAGTTTTATGTTGAATGGTTTACATTAATGGATGTTTATGGGATTGGACATTTAGATTTATCGCTTTTGTTTTACAAATTTGGTGTTGTAAAGGCGCGTGTTTTGGGGCGTAAACTTGCGATCGAGTCTTTATTTGTTGTCCTTTGGTCGTTCGTGGTAGTTCCTGGCCAGATACTGGAGAAACCGAGGCAAAAAACGGTGTGAGTTTCGAAGAAGTTCGAAAGTGTACAATAGCGCCGTGACACCTAAAGGAACTCTTAAACAAAAGAACCAATGAGCGGAAGCAAGGTCGTTCCAAACCCATTGTGCAAGAACAACTCATTTACAATCAAACTAAGATAGTTGTGCATCATCGAGTAAATTACAGCATGCTTAGGTTAAAAACAAAAGAAATCGAGTGACATACCTTTGAAGAACCATTCTTCGAGTATTCCCTCGATCAACACCAATCCAACGTCCAAGCAAACTCGATGAAGTGCATGAACACAATGAACAACTAGTGAATAACACGAACTATTAGATCCTCAAACACAGTCGAGTAAGACTCGATCCTTGACCCTCGAACAGCAAACTCAACACCACCACTTGGTTACCTTGGTATTCTCGGTGTGAGAATCCAGAAGGTGTAGGCTCTGTATGGATTTGGTTGAGGGAAGGAGGAATTGAACGATCGTTTAAACGATCGAGTAAGTGGGAGAATGAGAAATTCTATCGTATAGATTTGGTACTCGATCGTTGGGTAATGAGGAACTATCATCTACTAAACTCGATGCCTCGATGTTTGATCATTCACTCTCTCAAAGGCTATCGTATAACTATTTTCTTCACCATATCGAAATGAGTTTCCTTCTAAAAAAAATGAAAATGTTTTTTCATTTTTATCCATCAGTTATCCAAACTGATTAAAAAACTTCCCACTCTAAACGGTTAAAGGAGAAAAATTAACCACCAACAATTATCCATATACTACAGACCATTTAAGTTATCACTTAAGGCACGATCCACTTGTATGTCTCCACATACATACTTAAGTTACAACGATAACTAGGGATCTTAGTTTATTGGTTTATGGTTAATGCAACTAAAATATCTCATATTTCATAGACTGATGTGAATAAAATATCTCATATTATAAATCACAAATCGTTTGTTCATACAAATGTTTACAAACTACAAGACCCAACGAGATTTAGAGCATCAACCCCAACAATCTCCCATTTATCCTAAAGCTAGTGGGGTGTGCAAGATAATCACATTACAAGTACACGAAACAATAAACTAGGCCATTAAGGCCCAGTACGAAATCTCCCACTTGCCCTAGTCCAGTCACGGTCGGTCCCGTAGACCCATGCTCTGCAGGTGATCCTAAAAAACTGTAGCCGTGAAAGCCTTTGTAAATGGATCAGCAACATTGTGCTCCGAAGCTATCTTCGTGACTATCACATCCCTTTGATGCACAATCTCGTGGATGAGATGGTATTTCTGCTCTATATGCTTGTCGCGTTTGTGACTCCTAGGCTCCTTGGAATTCGCCACAACACCACTATTATCACAATAAAGGGTGATGGGCCTAGACATGTCTGGAACAACTTCCAGATCATTAAGAAACTTCCTGAGTTAAACGGCCTCTTTAGTAGCTTCACAAGCCGCTACATATTTGGCCTTCATCATGGAGTCAGCGATGCACCCGTGCTTAGTGCTTCGCCATACTACAGCTCCTCTGTTAAGAATGAACACTGATCTTGAAGTGGATTTTTTATAATCTTTATCAGTCTAAAAATAGAGTCCGTGTACCCAGTAAGGATCAAATCCTTAGAACCATACATAAACATGTAATCCCTCGTTCTCCGAAGATACTTGAGGATGTTCTTGACGGCTGTCCAGTGACCCTGTCATGTACATAACATCGCGTACATCAAACTGCCAAGGGAAGATGCATAGGAGACCCGTCTCATTTCCTCAATCTCTTGAGGTGTCTTAGGACACTATTCTTTAGACAAAGTAACTCCATGCAGAAAAGGCAAAAGGCCTCTTTTGGAGTTCTTCATCGAGTACTTGATCAACATCTTGTCAATGTACGATGCCTGAGACAGTGCTAGCACTTTGTTCTTTCGATCCCGAAAAATCTGAATCCCAAGAATAAACTGAGCCTCTCCCAAATATTTCATTTGGAATTGGGTCGCCAGCCAGTTCTTAACTGAAATCAGTAAACCTATGTCATTCCCATTGAGTAGGATATCATCTACATATAACACTAGGAAAACTACTGAACTATTGACCTTATGTTCCAAGATCGAGATGCCTGTTTTAGTCCATAAATGGACTTATTTAGCTTGCAAGCCTTTTTCTCTTGACCTTGGGCTATGAACCCCTCGAGTTGCACCAAATAAAGGGTCTCCTCATGATTATCACTCAGAAAGGAAGTCTTGACATCCATTTGCCATATCTCATAGTCATAATATGAGGCTTCTTGTAAGACAATGGATCCTCAACCTCACCATCAGCTACCATAGCCAGGATTTCAGTTAAACCTATATAACGAACAGGTGGGTTCGCAACCCTCCCACTACATCGAGGTTCCCTAAACTATTGAGGTGGATTTGACCTACTACATGAACTCACATCAACAACTTTTGTTGATGTGGCAGACTCTTCAACAACTCTTATTGAAGTTTCAGTAGTTTCGATGGAAAGCTCACGCAATACGACTTTACTTCTCGGACTGTGCTCCTTTATATGATCCTCCTTAAGGAAGGTAGCATTTATCGATACAAACACTTTGTTTTCCTTAGGATCATAAAAGTAATTCGTGTCCCTTTGGGGTAGCTGATAACGGGCTGAAATACACGTTATTACAGTGTTAAGTTATAAAAAAATGTAGGTTTGCATTGATAAAAATATACAAGATTGCGTCCAAAAAGCATTAAGTTCATAATATTGTGGTCGCATGCGTCCAACGCATTAAGAGAACTAACTTGTGTATTTTTGTGCAGAATATGCATTGACGCAAGGTGGAAAATGCGATCCAAAGAAATCAACGGTCAAGCGCATCAAGAGATTTCATTACCACAAGGCGATGTAATCATATCACGCTATTCTAAAGCTAGTCCGTTACGAGCTAGTAGGGGGACCTTGCGGACCTACAGATCATGGGCTCCAAAGATCCGAGATTAATTGGCTAAACTCATTAGATCAGATTAATCTTCATTCGTTAAATAATGGGTCATTCCACTAAAGCCCATAGTTGCACTCCCCTCACTGTAGATATATTATGTTCACATGATTTAACCATAATCAGCAAGTCGACCCTTCACAGGTTGTTCGTAATAACGGCTGGGTCAAATATTTGTTTTACTCCCGAGATTATGTCTTATTCCTCAAGTCCTTACTGATCCTCTAATAAACAATTGGTTTGTGATCCAATCACCAAACCAAACTCTCTCAGCCCAGTGAGAGGGTGGGGCCCCTTGTTTAAGACCTGGATTCAATACTTGAGAGAACAACCTTTCTTCTATCCCTAAATCAGGTAGGTGTGAACTTCGTCTTGCACTCTATGTCCCCAGTTATCTATCTAGTCTTACCCCTGAAATGGGAGCCTTATTGAGCCGACACTATTGAGCCAACTCTCAACTATGCAAATCTAAGGGCAATCCCGAATAAACAGGAGTTCATAGTTAGCTCAAGATTAAGATCGAGTTACCTAGGTCATCTAGGTGAAATAGTCAGTCTTAAACAGTAAACAACGTTATAAAATAAGAGTGACTTATTTCTTAGTCCGGATCTTATGCAAACTCATGCCCCCACTCCTTATGACATAACATGTACGAATTAGGATCACATCATATGTAGCACTTTAAAACTCTTTGTAACAACTACAGAGTAGGTCGCATCCAATGGTGTTACCAGAATAAGGTACCCAAACTCATTCATGTACTATAGATCATTTTGATTATTTACTCGAACTCGATCCACTCTTATGTCTCCACATAAAGTTCAAGTACTCATACAATAGTCATGGGTCTTAATTTATTGGATTTAGACTGTCATACAATTTATGAGATCAATAATAAGTATATTGATAATCGAAAATTTTTATCATTTTACAAACTGCGAGTTTTTAGGACATAAAACCCAACAAAATGATCATGGAGAAACGCTACACACATTTGTAGACTCATCATCAAGCTCCTTGATCACGAATACTAGAACACAGCAACACAACAACCTCTAATGCTCGTCTAACGCTCTCAAATCAGATAAGTCCCTAAAAAGGTAGGCATGTTGAGTTGGCAATTTAGCCACTCTCACCCATACTAATCAAAGAATCACCCTCAAAAGCAGAAGTTCCCAAAACACTCAGAAACGAGGTCATGTCATCTATGTTCGTTTAGGTGAGATGTAAGTCTCTAGTATCAACGGCATTATATACAGAGTCTAGTCATCTCGTGGTCCGATCTTATACAAACTCTTTGTATAGGACACCTCCGCTCGCACGTCTTCACATGAATGGTTAGGATCTATCATCTGTAGTAGTTTACAACACTTGCAAACCTCTACAAAGCGAGCCGTATCTGTAGTGTCACCAGGATTAGGTATCCCACCTTAATCCTTATATTACAGACCTTTTTAGGTTATCACTTATGTCATGATCCACTTGTATATCACATATACATGCTTTAAGATAACCATGGAGCTTTGTTTATTGGATATGAGTAAATGCCCGAATGAAATAACAGTTATTTTATTCATAAAACAATGTGTATCATTACAAACAACGAGACTCTGGGAGAATTAGAACACCAATCCCAACACATCCAAGATTATCATTGTAACTTAAACATGTATGTGGAGACATACGAGTAGATCATGTTTAAGTGATAACCTAATTGGTCTGTAGTATATGGATAACCTTATCCTGGTGACATTACAAGATCCACTTTGTAGGTGTTACAATTGTTGTAAAGTGCTACAAATGATCTGATCCTGATCATTCATGTATTAGACATGCGAGCGGGGATATTCTATACAAAGGAGTTTATATAAAATCGGACCACAAAATTTTAAGTCTCATTATATAACACCGTTCATAATAGAGACTTACATTTCACCAGGATGACCATAGGTAACATGGTTTGAATCCTGAGTGAGTTGTAAACTACTAACTATGAGGGCGATTCTTTGATTTGTATGGGTGAGAGTGTCTAGATCGCCGACTCAACAAGCCTACCATTTAGGGGATTTTACTAGTTGGGGAGCTGGGAACACAGCTACACAAGATGGAATTCACTCTTTCTCCGAGGTAGGGGTAAGTAGATAAATTACTCCCTTAAGGGCTAATTCCAGGTCTTGAACAATGTGGGCACACCCTTCCTTGTTTGAGAGAGGTTTAGTCATAGTAGGACTATGATATATTGTTCATTAGAGGGATCAATGGTACTCAAAGAGTTAGATGTAACTACAGGGGAAAAATGGTAATTTAGCCTAGATGTACTTACGAGCAATTTGTGAAGGGTATCGTACTGTTGATTATCACACCCCCTCCTGAGCCTTATTACCCAAACTGAAAGAGGATATGAAGACATCCAACACCACCCTTTTGTGATATCAACTGCTTGACTTCATCAGTCTAAAAGCTAGGTTATTATAACTTATTAATGATTAAAGATAATTAAGCATACTATTTTATCTACTTTAACCTAACTATCCTAATGACTTCCAATTAACATGATTTGAGTCCCGTCCTGTGAGATAAAATTTAATTCAGACCTCAGGTGGCTTTCCCAAACGATCTGCTTCATGGGGAGGGGAAAAAAATAAAATATGGAAAATGTGAGCTATAGGCCCAGTGAGTGGTGCCTTTATAAGAAATCAAACTTGACTTTAGAAATTCAATTTTATGGAATACAATTCCAGAAACAAACATGAATCACATAATATAGAATGTAACCTCCCCAACATGTTAGCTAGATATCCCTGGCATGATCATGTAATCCCAACCCCGGGTATTCTCCGCGAATAACCCGCAATGACCGACGTGGAACCAATCTCAGCACCCTATAACCCGCCGAATGTGCACATGTCGACATTTCCTGTTAGACATGTTGGGTACGTTGAAAATTCTAGTCAGATACCCTGGCAATCCCAGCCAAGCATCCACAAAGCATGCTAACAATATCCTGGGTACAAATCTAGTTCCCAATACAATGACACATGCATTATGATCAAACAAAACATGTTTCCCAATCATGCCAATATTTCAAATAATCATACATATATATATAGAAATCAATCATACAAATAGTAGAATAACCACTCACAGATCCTCCCGTTCTGTTCATTGAGAATTCTTTTAGGCAGATCCTTGCCCCGTTCTTTGGATTCTTCCTTTTTCCAAGAATTTCAAGTTAATCCATTATTTCTTCAATAATTTAATCTATTCACAAATAACCTTAAAAATCATAACAATCAACTTACCCACTTAAAATAACCCAAAAATAGGATGAGTTATTCCAAAATAGCTCCTTAGAGGTTATTTTCACAAATTGGGAGACACTGCCCAGCAGGTGGTTGTGGTTGTGCGTGTAGGTGGGTAGAGAGACACGTTGGGCAGTCATTCTTGCACAGGTAGCACTGGACGTCTGGGCGTGCACCTGGCTGATCGCGTGTGTAATGTAGCATGCACAGGCGTGCGCTTGTGTTGGTGTGCGTCCTTCCGAATATGCGTCTAGCAGGGCGAGCGTGCCTGGTTGGTGGGAACACATAAAAAGGTTGTTGGGCGACAACCTATGTGTTCAGCTAGACCACTTCGCCACTAACTCAAGTTCCAAACGCAGCGGTGATGCTTGTATTTAAGAAATGGAAATATGGATGATATGCGTTGATGGAATTTCGTTGTGCACTCAAGTTTCCTCAGCAGAATCCAAGTGTAAATTCCTCTGAGTTTCCTGGTAAGTCCAGGGTCGAACACAGGGACTTGTGAAAATAGATTGCGTTGGTAATTTTTATAAAGACTTTAAGGTAACCGGATAAATAAATAAAGTGTTGGGTTTGTTGTTTGTGTTAATGAAAAATAAATAACAAATTCAGCGGAGTTTGAAAAGAGTTGGTAAACGGGAGATGCGGTGAACGGGTTGAGAAGGGTTTTGGCTAACACTCCCTAGAATGCGTTCAAGCTTTGCAATCATGCAACATGCATACAATAGTAAACCATCTCTCGATGTGAATGCTACGGCTTCTAATACTAGAACACATGCGATATATGCGATAAGTCTATAAGACCTACACATAGCCTCTATTCTTATTTATGCGATGACAGAATAGTACACACACAAATAAGGCAACCAAATAATATTATTCCTATCTCTAGGATGCATGCGATGCAAGTTGACAAATAGAGCTTATCTCTAAGTCCCTATCTCTTGTTTATGCAAGTCTAATCTTGCTCTTTCAAGTATAGATCCTAACCTAGCTCTCTCGAGACATTAGGTTCTTTCTTTAGACTCTCTCTTGAGTAACTCTAAAGGGTATTTTGCACAACATAAAACAAGACAATCGCAAGCAATGAACTTCCTAGGTCATGTTAGCTTAGTTCTTTTCAACCCATTCGACTAGTTTAGCTACTTATGCATATTAAGAGAGTGAACAGATGTAGAAATAGAACTTCCATTGTATAAATATGAAGATGAAGTACAGAATAATAATTCAAGTATAAAATAAAGAGCCTGGTAGCAATTTCTTGCTCCCAGGTGTTACACTGTTTCTACTCGTGCTTAAAATATAATCTCGCTCTCGCAAGAGTCGGCCCGCTCTCTGCTCCTACGCCCCAAAGTTCTCTCTCAAGTTGCCCTGAGCGATCTCTGGCGCCACCATTCTTCTCTTGCTCTACCTTAAAACGAAAAGGAAAACTATGGACAGCAGCGTGAACTTGTGGAACAAAAGATTGTAAAAACGGTGAACCCCTTTTCTGAAGA
Organism: Benincasa hispida; assembly: GCF_027475165.1. NCBI lineage: Eukaryota > Viridiplantae > Streptophyta > Magnoliopsida > Cucurbitales > Cucurbitaceae > Benincasa > Benincasa hispida. The sequence continues at coordinate 15,561,621 of NC_143487.1, read as the reverse complement.
ATGCCCTTGGTATTTATAGAGTATCCATGGTGAAAGGCGGCTTCTCTCTCTTGGTTGTACAAATGGGACAACTTTAATTCCTAACTGATGCGCCAAATAATTTTCATCGATAAATCTGAATGTACTTTGTGACCGTTATTGACTATCAACTTAATTTGGATTCGACTGTCATCAGCTTTCTGTCCCATCATGCTTAATTGGCCTTTCACCCAGATGCGCCCACCATGTTGTGTTGACCAAGTTTCGACAATCCTTCTTGGGCGAATGTTTGCGAGCACGATCAACGCAAAGCCTTGCGGTGAAGTTGCGCTCGACCAATGATTCCTATGATCGCAATTCTTGCATTGTATTAACGCATATTCTGCACAAAAATACAAAAATGAACTGTTATAATGCGCTGAACGCATGCGACCGCAATATTACGAAATTGATGCTTAATGGACACAAAATAACATATTTCATCAACGTAATCCAACATTGTTTAAGAACTTAGCACTATGATAACGTGCATTTCTGCCTGTTATCACACCCCCAAATTTAAACAATGCTTGTCCTCAAGCATAAGCTAAAGATTCCTTTAGCAAGTCAACCGCAATGTTCTTCTCCTAGATTTCTCAAGAATACTTCGTCCAAATCCTATATACTAGAATTTCCTTAAGTCTTATTCAAGTTTTTTCTTAAAATATTTCTAAGACCTAGAGATTGCAAGCTTAACTTTCAAAAGGACTTTACTAAATTCCGGAATATCGCATGATTTATTTCAAAAAAAAAAAAAAATTCTACCGGGGCGACAAATGATTTTATCCTTGCATAAAAATTTTCTTCATTGATATTTTTTTCTGACCTTACGCTGATCCAAGTGTCTTGCCTTCATTTTGGCTTGCTCCCACGAGTGTAATGCAGACATCCAACTACGAGCAATGCACTCTTTCTCAGACTAAACTCATACCTTTTTGGCAGTGGAGTTGCGGTCATTTATTTATGCATTGATCCTGGTGACTTACTCTCATTTTGGCTTGCCCCCACGTGTGTCATGCGGAGATCCAACTACGAGTAAGTGCCTTTCACAACTTAACTCTTATCAACATGGGTTTCCCATTGCGTTGATAATGGAGTTGTTATTCTCAAAATATTTTTTTTTTCAAAAATAACAAGGTCAAAAACAAATACCTCACTCCCAAATTTAAAATCCGGCAATGTCCTCATTGCCAAAAGATTAAAATAAGTCATGCGATGGTCATAGAATGCATTGTAAAGAGAGTTTAAAAGAAAGCTAGCAAACCCCTAACTTCTAGAAATATTTCATGAGGTGACTATCTTAAGACTAAGTTGACTCTAGTATATATGAAAGACATAGAAGCATATTTTTCATCATTGAAATCATACTTGGCAAAGAGACAAAATGCAGTAAACTACTAAATTTATCTACGTCAAATGATTGCGGTGATAGAAGAGGATGCGGTGATAAAATGTTGAAAACTAAAATGCAATGAGCGCAAAATTTGAAATAAAGATAAGGAAGAATACACCCTCCAATTTGCGCTGTCGCCTGCATTGTGTATTGACGCATCCATCTTTGCGGTGATCTATCTTCTGTGGGTTGCGGTGATGGAGTAAGATAAGTGATTCTTCGCGTACTATCTCCGCAATCCAGTGCCTCGATCATTGCAGGAAAAACAAAGAGAGGGTCAAATTATTTTAAACAAAATAAAATTCGTTATCGCAATTTTTTTTTTAGAAATAAAGATAGTGATAGTAGAATAAGGATAGATCAGGATTGAAAAGATATAGTAAAAATTTCGAGTAGTGGAGAAGAATTGAAGAGTTGATGCTTCCCAAAACTTAAGTCCCTGATAGATTGCAATCATTTGATAACACAGGGACCACCTACTTCCTTCCTTATTCAAAGTTCGTTAATTCCACGGAGTCGATTTGGCGATGCCAGCCTTCTCCATATTATGCCTTTACTCGCTGCCCATTGACTTTGAATATGTTGGTTCCATCATCATTTGATAATTCAACTGCACCATGCGAGAATACTTGTCTAATTATGAACGGTTTGGACCAACGTGACTTTAGTTTTCCTAGGAAGAGTCACAGATGGGTTGAGAAGGGTTTCGGCTAACATTCCCTATAATGCGTTCATGCTTTGCGATCATGCAGCATGCATACAATAGTAAACCATTTCTCGATGTGAATGCTACAGCTTCTAATACTAGAACGCATGCGATATATGCGATAATTCTATAGGACCTACACCTAAACCTCTATTCTTATTTATGCGATGACAGGATAGTACACATACAAATAAGGCGACCACATAATATCATTCCTATCTCTAGGATGTATGCGATGCAAGTTGACAAACAGAGCTTATCTCTAAGCCCCTATCTCTTGTTTATGCAAGTCTAATCTTGCTCCTTCGAGTCCAGATTCTAACCCAGCTCTCTCGAGACATTAGGTTCTTTCTTTAGACTCTCTCTCAAGCAACTCTAAAGGGTATTTTGCACAACATAAAAAAAGACAATCGCAAGCAATGAACTTCCTAGGTCATGTTAGCTTAGTTCTTCTCAACCCATTCGACTAGTTTAGCTGCTCATGCATATTAAGAGAGTGAACAGATATAGAAATAGAACTTCTATTGTATAAATATGAAGATGAAGTACAGAATAACAATGCAAATATAGAATAAAGAGTCTGATAGCAATTTCTTGCTCCCAGGTGTTACACTGTTTCTACTCGTGCTCAAAATATAATCTCGCTCTCGCGAGAGTCGGCCCGCTCTCTACTCCTATGCCCCAAGGTTCTCTCTCGAGTTTCCTTGAGCGATCTCCGGCACCACCACTCTTCTCTTGCTCCGCCTTAAAAGGAAAAGAAAAACTATTGACAGCGGCGTGAACTTGTGGAACAAAAGATTGTAAAAACGATGAACCCCTTTTCTGAAGAATGCCCTTGGTATTTATAGAGCATCCATGGTGAAAGGCGGCTTCTCTCTCTTGGTTGTACAGATGGGACGGCTTTAATTCCTGACTGATGCGCCGAATAATTGTCACCGATAAAGTTGAATGTACTTTGTGATCGTTATAGGTTGTCAACTTAATTTGGATTCGACTGTCATCAACTTTGTGTCCCATCACGCTTAATTGGCCTTTCACCTAGATGCGCCCACCATGTTGCACTGACCAAGTTGCGGCGATCCTTCTTGGTCGAATGTTTGCGAGCACGATCAACGCAAAGCCTTGCGGTGAAGTTGCGCTAGACCAATGATTCCTATGGTCGCAATTTTTGCATTGTGTTAACGCATATTTTGCACAAAAATACAAAAATCAACTGTTCTAATGCGCTGAACGCATGCGACTGCAATATTACGAAATTGATGCTTAATGGATGCAAAGTAACATATTTCATCAATGCAATCCAATATTGTTTAAGAACTTAGCACTATGATAACGTGCATTTCTGCCCGTTATCAAGTGGCAGCTCAGTAACCTTCACTATTATCCTCTTTGAGTATTTTCGCTTTGATTTCACTCAAATGGCCCGAGTGAGTTGTGAGAGTTCTTTGTCCCAAGCCTCCTATTTATAGGTATCCAAAGTCTCCCCCAGCTCGACACCTACTGCTTAGCTGCTTGACCAGTTGTGCTGTCTTCTTATCCAAAGTGTCTTCCTTTCCCTTAGCCAACACACAAGTCCCTCTTTGCATGCCTCTGATAACTTGTAGAAATACAAGTTATTTATGTTGTCTTATCTAGATATTGCGGCCGAAAGAGAAGGAATATACGTTGATTGTATGTAAATTAGCTCAGAAATACAATAATTATGAATTATCGCAATTACACCCACTAACATCGTCAAGATGGTAGAAGAGGATATTTTTACTCTGTTTTGCAGGAAACCAAGTCACCGCTTGTGATCAAGGTTCAACGAGAAACTAAACAACGCATCTTTGTCACATTGCGCCCGTCAATCAACAATGAAGAGATGATTAATGCAATGATGGCACAATGCGACAATCGATCCAAAGCTAAATTTCAACCGCATGCGGTAATAAAAATAACACCGCATGTGAGCAACCGATCGAAAGATGCAACTGAGCAACGCAAAGGCGGAGGATTGCAACACGTGTACAACTAACCGTTGTGCAGATTTGATGGTCTGATTGCATAACAGAAGGAATATTTATTCCTCCATCTCTGGAATTTCCATAACAAGAAGTGGAGTCCACAAGCCAAGAGTTAAAGCTTTTCACCTATAAATACCCCCATAGAATTCAGAGAAGATATACTTGATACGGGTACAATTGATACGAGGGCTAATTGCTGCTGGATTATTGAGAGAAAGGCTGAGCTGAGTACTGATCGGAAGAAATCTGGGAAGAAAAGAGACAAGTCCGAGAGGTAAGTCTCAATGCTATTCTGCCATATCCCCGCCGCGAAGCTCTATACTCAGATTCCTACTACCGATTGAGCAAGCCTGAGAGGGAAGCTCATCCTTCCGCATGATCCATCCACATTGGCAAGAAAATCTCCATCCAGATCGGCGCCAAGACGTTGGCATTTATTTGTATTTGTTTCTAACTCTATTCATCACTGTATTTCATCTTTTTAATCTCTTCATTCACAAATCATGTATCAGACGCTGAATAGAAATATTGAATGTCTCGATCGTTTTCATATCCCCTTCTCTGTCTATTTCCGTTCCTCCATTTATCGTTTTCTTCTTAAAGTCTTCTTAATCCCTTAGTAATTAATTTGGATTAAACAAGTAACTTAATCTGTGCTAAAGAAATAAAAATGTTTAGTTAAAGCATACTAGATGGCATCTTCACCTGTGAAAGCAGAAGTGAAGATGACATTCTGATCTATCGAGAGAAGGTTAGAAGAATGCGTTAACTAAAGCGAGTAGTACTTCCAGAGATGGAAGCAACCTTGCGTTCATTACGTTTGTCCCTGTTTCACCACAGAGATGTGAGAGCGTGACCGATCACCGAGAGGTGTACACCAAGGGAAAAGTGGAACAGTACTTATATCTTTAACGCAATTAAGAAACTTGCGATGTTTGTATTAATTATCTTTTCTGTTTCTGCTTCGTACATAAGACTTGTCACCGCATTACACGATCTTTGCATAATCTTCACAGCCAGCCTTGACCTCAGTATCTTATATCATGAAACCTGTATCTTGTATCATCTTAGATTAGTTTTACTTTATCGCAATTTATTGTATTATTGAAACTTTACCACTTTACTTTACTTTATCGCATGTTTATATTCTTGTATACAACAACTTATATTAATTGAAAACCCCTGGTCGCATATATCACAAGCATAACGCAATAACCTCAAACAGTCCCTGTGTTCGACCTTGGATCACACCGAAAAACTTGCAATGAAATTATACTTGGTTTCAACGCAAGGAAACTTGTGACAACGTACAGCATACTACAAGAACATTGTTAATTAACACATATCTAGATGTAGTATCACATGGATTTGTATTTTGCGTGCATCTATTGTGTGCCTAAGATAGAAACATCATAGCATCAATTTCTAAGTTACAGCCTCCTTGGCCGTCCACCTCAATTGCATGAGATCTTCGACTTCCCTAGTTCGCCACATGTTCGGACGAGCTGGTACTTCCGACTTGTTTTCCAATTTCTCCTTCATCAACGCATACACCACTTCACTTGGTTGCATGCTTGCTTAGCCACACGACTTTAGCCATTTATCAGCCTATAGCTCTCTTATCAACGCATCACTTATGCCATACTAACCCTCAAGGCATCGCAAGTCCTTTCTTGGCCATATACCTTTCTTCTCTCGCATGGCTTACCCTTGGCACATGCGCTTAACTAGGACTATGACCATCATAATTTTCCAATGCATACTGCTTTCCCCAGACTTGTCCTATGCGCCCACATGCCTTCGGATGTCCTTGGCACATAGTATATCACCAACGCATACCAACCCATGGGTCAAGCTAGGTCTCAACTCAACACCTCATGGTTTGTCTTAACATTGCCTAGCCTCTTACTAACTTCATGACTAACGCCCGTATGCCCTTGTTGCTTGCCAACACCCTTAATCTCTTGCTTAAGACCAACGCAATCTGACCTTGCAAGCCTTATGTACCGCGAGCCCCATCAATGCTTGAACACTTCACCATGCGTCCACCATGGCTTGACTCATCCTCTAGCTCATCGTGTAACTCTTATGCTCATCGCCTAGCTTATTGTCTAGTAATCTCTCGCTATCACTCATCATCTAGCTCTCTCACTGTCACTTATCGTCTAGCACTTATGCCCCATTGCATAGCCCCATCCTCTAGTGATCTCTCGCGTTCGCTCATCACCTGACGATCTCGTTGTTGTTCATCGCGTAGCGCTAAGCCCATCGTCTAATGCATCACGCCTATCGTCTAGCGCATCCGCTCATCGTGTACCGCCATCATCTAGCACTTACGTTTAGTGCTTGCGTCTATTGTCTAGCGTCCAAGCCCATCGTTTAGTGCTATCGTTTTGTGCTCATATTTATCATGCAGCGCCATCGCCTATTGTATAGCGCCATCACCTATCGTGTATTGCTATCGTCTAACGCATCGTTTAGGGCCGCATGTAGCTACACGATCCTCTGCGCGTGTAACACTTCAACGCACAACACCTATAATTGCATGCATTCTTGCTTGCGTCTATCCCATCTCTCGATGGTTTTCCTTGCTGCTTGCCCACGCACTTCTTGCCATCCCCACGCATGCATCCTCACAAGCTTAACGCATGGTTGTCCTTGGCTTCAACACCTAACCCCTCATAACCTCTACAAACTTGGCCATCTACATCAAGCGTACAACATACCTTTATGTCCGCCTAGTCATTTCTCATGCATCTATCATGGCCTTGGTTAGTCTCAATGGTTAGCCGCATGCTTCAATACTCAATCAAATTTTTATTACTTACCATTTTACTTAACCCAAACTTCAAATTTAGTCCTTAAGATTTACTTTTAAAATACTTAAGGCGTTCTCCTCTTCTTAACTTTCCTTCTAAGTTACTTAACCACTCAAGCTTTAACTCAAGTTACATAGATTAGGTTTGGGTTTTACACGGTTGGTGAATAATGTAATTAAAGAGTTTAATTAATTATTCATGTACTGTTGGAGCTTCAAGTTACAGGTCCATGAGGTCCCCTTGGTAGCTCTAAAGAATTTAGTTGAGAATCAATTTTTGGATTAATTTGAATTGTTCAAATTAATAGAGGGATTTAATTATATGATATAATTAAATTATTTCAATTATATGTAATATAAATGTCATGATGTATTTGATACATTAAAGCTTAATGGGAGGAAATAAATATTTGAATGAGATTCAAATATATTTTCTATGAATGAGATTCATAGTTGTTAAATTTAATATAAATATGATTTATATTAAATGTCATATAATAGAGAAAAGAAACTATAGTTTATATTGTATGTGATACAATATTAAAATTATAAGTTATATGTTATATTTGATATAACATATATATATATATATATAATACAATAAGTTAGTTATCATATTTATATTTATATTATTGTTATTATTTTAATAATAAGGAATGGAGTTACAACTCCCTTTCCCATCTTTTCTCTCCACCCACTTTAGTGGTGATGGTTATTCTTTTTGACAAAAAGAGAATAGAAAGAAAATTGTTTTCTTGTTGTTGTTGTTGTTGTTGAACGATTGACTGAGAAAGAAAAAGTACAAGATGTTTTGTGACTTTTGAGTTTTGTGTGAAAAAGTTCTCAATCTTCTTCCTCCACATTAAACTTTTCCCTCCTAACCAAAATAGTCAGAGACCACCACTCCTGGGTTCTCACTCTGAGAATACCAAGGATTCTATTGTGGTTGTGTCCAGATTTTTTATTTATCTTGAAGAAGGCCTTCAAGAAGTTGGTGATTCAGTTTGAGGGAAATTCGTGAAGAAAATGGTCTTCAAAGGTAAATTCTTGAAACCCTTTTTCTTGAATAGCATGCTGTAATTTAGTTTTAAATGCATATCTAGTTGTTTGTTTACTGTAAACTTTGTATTCCATAAATTATGGAATTTGGTTGATCTGCTTCTGCTCAAGGTTCTCTTATATGAGTTCCTTCAATTTCATGCATCATATTATAAATGTTATAATTTTAAGATGCATGATTTAATTTTATACCATGCCCATGCATCATATAGTATAAAAGTTATAATATATGCATGCATGCATTAATAGCATATCAATGCATCATTTATATTATAAATGTTATGATATATGGTTCAACGTATGTATGGATGTATGCTATTGTATGTTTCATTACTTTATTATATAAATGTTATATATATTAGTAATGAAATGAAATTGCATAAAGCATGACACTACCTGAGATAATTTATAAATGTTATAATTTACTAAAATATGTCAAAACATGCAATGTATGGTTTTAATTTATTTCATTTGTTTATAATTGTTATAACAAAATGAAATTTTAAATTAAAATCAATAATTAAGAGTTGCATGCAAACCTTAGGTTAAAAATCATCTTTTAAATTTTTTTTAAAACATGATTCACATAGACCTAAGATCACTTTTCTAATGAGATTAGAAAAGTTTAAGCTTTTAATCGGTTTAATAGGATTAAATTGATCTTAATTAAAATATTAAATATTGTAACAAATGTATCTTTAAGAGATCTTTTGTCTAAGGCTAGTTCTATCTAGGCTAGGGTATTTAAGCTGACAGAAACGTAACACCTTTACCTAGGAACTGACCTAGAAAGGTGAAGTAGATAGATTTGTTACAAGCATGCAAGTTTGATTAAAGTTTGTTAAAGAGTTTAATAGACCTTAATCAAAATTGTTTAAACTATCCAAAGGCAAGTGTTGTTTTTGGGCAAATTAAATAATCACTTAGATAAAATCAGTAGTTAAATTTTCCTAAGTTAATTAACCCTAGGTAAAACGCTCAGTGGGAGAAAATGGGGTATATAATACTTCATTTCATCATCTTCACGTTTCTCCTTAAAGTTCACAACGTGAGATCTATACTCGGCCTCGAGGCACCATGGGTGTCCCCTACAGGAGTCATTTGTATGATATATCAAGGTGAATGGAGAGAGTGTTTATAGTAAGTGGGAGCGGGACGTGTGACAACACATCCCTCGGTCTCTCTTATTAGTTTGAAGTAAAGTTTCATGCATGACCTTGTGGCACCTTAGTTGTCCCCCTAATGGATGGAATTTTTGCATGACGCTTTATTCAACATCCAGAAATAGATAGGGTTGCTTTAGTTTCATGTCCCAATCGATTTTTCCCTACGATTGACTCATTGGGGCAGAACTCTAGGATCTAAAATGAGGAGTTACAATAGAATTGTTAAGTGAATTTAACAAATTATGGACTGAACAATGGTGACTGATGGTTACAAGAACAAGGAGTTGTTCTGTCAATTAGTTGAGAATGTCAATTTAAGTGAAGGGGCACTTGATCACCCTCGGTGACTTTTGTCCTGTCTCACTGAAACATCATTGCAAAATAGATGTCACTAAGGGTACATTAGACTATTTTGCTAAAATTGATTGGTTGTCTTGTTGATTTAATGAAAATTGACTAATAATAAATAATTTGAATAGTTTCAGTAATCTTTTATCAATATTACTCCTGCTACCTTAAATCTACTCGCCGCTGACAAGTTAATGGGTGAAAGCTACACTTCATGGAAAAACACGATTAACACAATACTTATCATCGATGACCTTCGTTTTGTCTTTTTGGAGGACTGTTCTCCCATTCCATCTCCAAATGCTAACCTGCTCGTTCGAAATCTGTCCCTTCAGTTGTGTAACAAGGCATCCACAACTTGAAATGTTTGAGAAGCATATGAGCATTGGATGTGGGCAAATGAAAAGGCTCGAACATATATCTTGGCGAGTCTTACCAAATTCTTGGTCAAGAAGCATGAGCTCATGCTCACAGCCTGTGAGATCATAGAGTCCTCGAGGGGAATGTTCGGTCAACCGTCCGCACAGCTCAGAATGCTCTTAAACACATCTTTAATGCCCATATGCAAGAAGATGCATCTATTTGAGAACATGTTCTCAACATGATGGTCTACTTCAACGTGGCGGAGATGAATGGGTCCATCATCGAAAAGCCAGCTAGGTTAGCTTCATTTTGGAATCTTTACCTGAAAGTTTCCTACACTTCATGGCAATGTTATTTTGAACAAGATTGATTACAACCTAACTACCTTACTCAACGAGCTACAAACCTTCCAGTCCTTGATGAAAAACAAGGAACAGAAGGGTGAGGCAAATGTTGCTTCATCCTCTAAGAAGTTCTACAGAGGTTCAACCTCTGGGACAAAGTCTATACCTTCTTCCTCCGGTATCAAAAAGTGGAAGAAGAAGAAAGGTGGAAAGGGGAAAGTTAACCCACTAGTTGCTGCCCAAAAGGGTAAGAAAGCCAAGGCTGCAAAGGGAATCTGTTTCCATTGCAACCAAGAGAGAAGGACATTGAAAGAGGAATTGTCTCAAGAACTTGGCAGAAAAGAAGAAGGCCAAGTAAGATAAATATGATTTACTTGTTTTAGAAACATGTTTAGTGGAGATTGATGATTCTGCCTGGATTATAGATTCTAGCACCACTAACCATGTTTTTTCTTCATTTTAGGGAATTAGTTCCTGGGGGAAACTAGAAGTTAGTGAGACGATGATGCAGGTTGGAAATGGACACGTTGTCCTGGCTGTCGCAGTCGGAGGTCTTCAGTTAGCTTTACAAAATAGATATATTTTACTATAAAATGTATATATAGTTCCTGGTTTAAAAAGGAACCTAATTTATTAAAGTGTTTACTTGAACAATCTTATTGTATCAATTTTCATGTAAATAAAATGTTTATTTTGAAAAATGGTGAAGAATGGACTTCTAAGTGAGTTAGAAGAAAATTCTTTACCTGTGTGTGAGTCATGCCTTGAAGGAAAATGACTAAAATACCCTTTACTGGAAAAGGTCATAGGGTTAAAGAACCTCTAGAGTTGATACATTCAGACCTCTGCGGTCCGATGAATGTCAAAGCAAAGGGAGGTTTTGAATATTTCATCACCTTTACTGATGATTATTCAAGATATGAGTATGTTTATTTAATGCAACGCAAGTCTAAATCTTTTGAAAAGTTCAAAGAATTCAAGGCTGAAGTTGAAAATGCATTAAATAGAACAATTAAGACATTTCGGTCTGATCGAGGTGGAGAATTTTTGGATCTAACATTCTAGAACTATTTGATAGATCATGAAATTGTATCCCAATTCTCAGCACTTGATATACCTCAACAAAATAGTGTAGCAGAAAGAAGAAATCAAATCTTGTTGGACATGGTTCGGTCTATGATGATTTATGCTTCCTTACTGACTAGTTTTGGGGTTATGCAGTAGAGACTGCAGCGTACATTTTGATTTGTGTTCCATCTAAGAGTGTTACCAGAACAACTTTGGAGTTATGGAATGTTCGTAAAGCTAATTTACGTCATTTCAGAACCTGAGGTTGCTTAACACATGTGCTTGAGGTAAATCCTAAGAAACTGGAATCTTGTTCAAAATTGTGCCTATTTGTAGGCTACCCCAAATGAACCAGTTGTGGTTTCTTCTTCGACCCTAAAGAAAACAAAGTGTTTGTATCGACAATAAAGACACATAAGGGAGTACAAGCCTCGCAGTAAAGTTGCATTAAATGAACGTTCCAAAGAAACTACTGAACCTTCAACAAGAGTTATTGAAGAATCCAACATCTCAACAAGAGTTATTGAAGAACCCAACATCTTAATAAAAGTTGTTGAAGTTGGATCATCAAATGGGTCAAATCCACCTCAAGTGTTGAAGGAGCCTCGACGTAGTGGGAGGGTTGCAAACCCACCTATCCATTACATAGGTTAATGGAAATCCTAGCTATGGTAGCTAACAGAGATGTTGAGGATCCATTGTCTTACAAGAAGACAATCGAGGATGTTGACAAAGATGAGTGGATCAAAGCTATGGATCTCGAAATGGAGTCGATGTACTTAAATTCGGTTTGGAATCTTGTAGATCTACCTGATGGGGTTAAACCTATAGGTTACAAATGGATCTACAAGAGAAAATGGGGTGCTGATGGGAAGGTGCAAACCTTCAAGGCTAGACTAGTGGTAAAGGGTTATACCCAGGTTGAGGGAGTCGACTATGATGAGACTTTATCATCTATTGCCATGTTAAAGTCTATCAGAATCCTCCTGTCCATTCTCATATTATGACTATGAGATTTGGCAAATGGATGTCAAGACTGCTTTTCTGAATGGTAATCTTGAGGAGACCATATATATGGAGCAGCTGAGGGATTCATAACCCAAGGTCAAGAGCAAAAGGTTTGCAGGCTTAATCGGTCCATTTATGGACTAAAGCAAGCTTTTCAATCCTAGAACATAAGGTTTGATACTGCGATCAAATCTTATGGCTTTGATCAGAATGTTCATGAGTTTTATGTATATAAGATGATCATCAACAATTCAGTAGCTTCCCTAGTGTTATATGTAGGTGATATCCTACTCATTGGGAATAATGTAGGTCCACTGACTGAAGCTAAGAACTGGCTAGCGACCCAATTCCAAATGAAAGATTTGGGAGAAACTCAGTTTGTTTTGGGAATTCAAATCTTTAGAGATCGAAAGAACAAAATGCTAGCTTTATCTCAAGCATCGTACATTGACAAAATACTTGTCAAGTATTCGATGCAGAACTCTCAGAGAGGTTTGCTACCTTTCAAGCATGAAGTTATCTTGTCTCAGGGACAATGTCCTAAGTGTTGGGGTTGATGCCCTAAATCTCGTTGAGTCCAGTAGTTTGTAAATATGTATTTGAACAAACATTTTGTGATGTATTTGAACAAGCATTTTGTGATGTAATAATATGAGATATTTTCTTCACTATAGTGTTTATTATATGAGATATTTTGTTACATTAACCACAAACCAATAAACTAAAATCTTTGGTTATCGTTGTAACTTAAGCATGTATGTAATAACATACAAGTGGATCGTGCTTTAAGTGATAACCTGAATGGTCTGTAGTAGATGGATAAAGGAGGGAAACCTTATCCTGTTGACACTACGAAAGTGGCCTGCTTTGTAGATGTTACAAGTGTTGTAATGTACTACAAATGGTCTGATCCTGACCATTCATGTATTAGACATGCGACTGGAGATACTCTATACAAAAGAGTTTGTATAAAACTGGACCACAAAATGTTTAGTCTCGTTATATAACGCCGTTCATGATAGAGACTTTCATTTCACTAGGATGACCATAGGTAACATGACCTTAATCCTGAGTGAGTTGAGGGTGGTTCTTTGATTTGTATAGGTGCGAGTGGCCAGATCGCCGACTCAAACCTACCACTTTGGGGATTCATCTGATTGGGGAGCTGGGAACTCAACTACACAAGACAGAATACACTCATTCCTCGATTTAAGGGTAAGTAGATAAATTGCTCCCTTAAGGGCAGATTCTGGGACTTGAACAATGTGGCGCCACACTTTCTCTTGGCCCGAGAAAAATTTACTCATAGTAGGACTATGATGTATTGTTTATTAGAGGAATCAATGGTACTTAAGGAGTTAGATGTAATTATAGGGGCAAAACGATAAATTGGTCTAACTATACTTAAAGTGATTTGTGAAGGGTCATCATATTGTTGATTGGTTATATCCAATGGACATGGAAATATATCTGTAGCGCGAAGAGTGCAGTTGTCGGTCTTTAATGGAGTGTCCGGCAGTTAACGGATGGTGGATACTGTGATTAAAGAGTTTTGTCAGTTATTCATGTATCGTTAGAGCTTCAAGCTACAAGTCCATAAGGTCCCCTTGGTAGCTTAATGGATTCATGCTGAGAATCAGTTTTTGGGTTAGTTTGAAATGTTCAAATTAACAAGAGGAAATTTGATTGTATATGATATAATTAAATTGTATCAATTATAGGCGATATAATTGAATTAATATATTAGATACATTAAATGGAGGAATTATTATTTAATGCTAAAAAGGAGAAAAAGAACTATAGTTTATATATTGCATGAGATGTGATATTAAAACTATAGTTTATGAATATATTGTTTATATTTATAATTAAATAAATTATAGAATAATTGGTTACGATTTTTTCTCCCATAACCAACTTAGTGGGAAATTGTCATCAGTTATGGCAACTGATGGTTAAAATGAAAATCGTTTTCATTTTTACACTATGCGACCACTTCGAGATTAAGAATTGTGTGATCAAAAGCAATAGCTATACGATAACTTGAGAGCATACATGATCGTGTAACAAGGTTTCTATACGATAGTTACTTAGCTTCTAAACGATCGAGTACACTGTCTATACGATGGACAAAAACCATCTCCCACTTACTTGATCGTCTACACGATTTGAAAATTCCTCCTACCCTCTACCAAATCCCACAGAGCCCACAACTCCTAGATTCTCACACTGAGAATACTGAGATAACCTACTGGTGGTGTCTGTTTACCATTCGAGGGATGAGTGTTGTTGGTGCTTGTACGAGGAGATTGCTGAAGCCTGACGTTCGTGTTTGGTGAACGATTGTAACAAAGTTCGAGGGAACGAGAAGAATAGTTCTTCAAGGGTAAGTTCATTTGAACCTTTGTGTTTCCCTTTTACAGCATGTTGTAATTTAGAGTTTTGCATAATAATTACTATTTGATTGTAAATTTGTATGTTCTTTTACAATGGAGTTTGGAACGATCTCGCTTCACTCACGGGTCTCTTTGTTAAGAGTTCCTTCATTAAGACACCTCAAAAGGTTGAGGAAATGATAGGGATCCTCTATGTATCGGCTGTTGGCAGCCTATTGTATGCAATGATATGTACTAGACTTGACATTTGCTATGCGGTGGGGATAGTCAATAGATATCAATCTAATCTAGGATATGATCACTGGACCACCATTAAGAATATCCCCAAGTATCTATGGAGAACGAGAAACTACATACTTGTGTATGGTTATAAGGATTTGATCCTTACAGGATACATGAACTCTGATTTTCAGACTGATAAGGATTCTAGGAAATCCACATCAAGATCAATGTTCACTCTTAACGGAGGAGCAGTAATTTGGGGGAGCATCAATCGAGGGTGCATTGCTGATTCCACTATAGAGGCTGAGTATGCAACGTCTTGTGAAGCTGCTAAGGAATCTGTTTGGCTCAGGAAATTCTTGACTGATCTGGAAGTCGTTTCAGACAATCAAAGCCCATCACACTTTATTGTGATAATAATGGTGTTGTGGCTAATTCCCGAGAGCCTAGAAGTCACAAGCGCGGGAAACACATAGAGCAAAAATATCATCTCATTCAAGAGATCGTGCGTCGATAGGACGTGATTGTCAACCAGATAGCTTCGAAGCACAATGTTGTTGATCCATTCACAAAGGCCCTTATGGCTAAGGTATTTAAGGGTCACCTGCAGAGTATGAGTCTACGATACATGCCACATTTAGACTAAGGCAAGTGGGAAATTTGTACTGGGCAATTTGTGCCCTAGTTTATTATTTTGTGTACTTTGTATTTCAGTTTGACTTTTACATTGTACACTCTACTAGCTTTAGGTCAAGTGGGAAATTGTTGGGGTTGATGCCCTAAATTTTGTAGGGTTTCATAGTTTGTAATTGTAATGTACAGACATTTTATTTATATATAATAAAATATGTGATGTTTTATTTCAAAATTAATTGCATTAACCACAAACCGATAAACTAACCTCCAAGGTTATCTTGTAGCTTACATATGTATGTAGAGACATATAGGTGGATCATGTTTAAGTGATAACCTAAATGGTCTGTAGTAGATGGATAAGGGTAGATACCTTATCCTGATGACACTTTGTAGATGTTATAATTGTTGTAAAGTGCTACAAATGATCTGATCCTGATCATTCACGTGGAGACATGTGAGCGGAGATATTCTATACAAAGGAGTTTGTATAAGACCAAACCATGAAATATTTAGTCTCACTATATAACGTCGTTCATAATAGAGACGTACATTTCACCAGGATGACTATAGGTAACATGACCTGAATCCTGAGTGATTTGTGAACTTCTGTCTATGAATGCAGTCCTTTTATTTGTATGGGTGAGAGTGGCTAGATCGCCGACTCAATAAGCCTACCATTTTGGGGACTCGTCTAATTGGGGAGCTGGGAACACAACGACACAAGAAGAAATTCACTCATTCCTCAATGTCGGGGCAAGTAGATAAATTGCTCCATTAAGGGCTGATTCTGGGGTTTAAACAATGTGGCACCACACCCTCTCCTGGCCCGAGAGGGGTTTGGTCATAGTTGGACTATGATTTATTGTTCATTAGAGGGATCAGTGGTACTTAAGAAGTTAGATGTAACTACAAAAGAAAAATGGTAATTTTGGCCCAACTGTACTTACGAGCAATTGTGAAGGGTCATCATATTGTTGATTGGTTATATCCAATGGACATGGAAATATATCTGTAGCGCGAAGAGTGCAGTTGTCGGTCTTTAATGGAGTGTCCGGCAGTTAACGGATGGTGGATACTGTGATTAAAGAGTTTTGTCAGTTATTCATGTATCGTTAGAGCTTCAAGCTACAAGTCCATAAGGTCCCCTTGGTAGCTTAATGGATTCATGCTGAGAATCAGTTTTTGGGTTAGTTTGAAATGTTCAAATTAACAAGAGGAAATTTGATTGTATATGATATAATTAAATTGTATCAATTATAGGCGATATAATTGAATTAATATATTAGATACATTAAATGGAGGAATTATTATTTAATGCTAAAAAGGAGAAAAAGAACTATAGTTTATATATTGCATGAGATGTGATATTAAAACTATAGTTTATGAATATATTGTTTATATTTATAATTAAATAAATTATAGAATAATTGGTTACGATTTTTTCTCCCATAACCAACTTAGTGGGAAATTGTCATCAGTTATGGCAACTGATGGTTAAAATGAAAATCGTTTTCATTTTTACACTATGCGACCACTTCGAGATTAAGAATTGTGTGATCAAAAGCAATAGCTATACGATAACTTGAGAGCATACATGATCGTGTAACAAGGTTTCTATACGATAGTTACTTAGCTTCTAAACGATCGAGTACACTGTCTATACGATGGACAAAAACCATCTCCCACTTACTTGATCGTCTACACGATTTGAAAATTCCTCCTACCCTCTACCAAATCCCACAGAGCCCACAACTCCTAGATTCTCACACTGAGAATACTGAGATAACCTACTGGTGGTGTCTGTTTACCATTCGAGGGATGAGTGTTGTTGGTGCTTGTACGAGGAGATTGCTGAAGCCTGACGTTCGTGTTTGGTGAACGATTGTAACAAAGTTCGAGGGAACGAGAAGAATAGTTCTTCAAGGGTAAGTTCATTTGAACCTTTGTGTTTCCCTTTTACAGCATGTTGTAATTTAGAGTTTTGCATAATAATTACTATTTGATTGTAAATTTGTATGTTCTTTTACAATGGAGTTTGGAACGATCTCGCTTCACTCACGGGTCTCTTTGTTAAGAGTTCCTTCATTAAGACACCTCAAAAGGTTGAGGAAATGATAGGGATCCTCTATGTATCGGCTGTTGGCAGCCTATTGTATGCAATGATATGTACTAGACTTGACATTTGCTATGCGGTGGGGATAGTCAATAGATATCAATCTAATCTAGGATATGATCACTGGACCACCATTAAGAATATCCCCAAGTATCTATGGAGAACGAGAAACTACATACTTGTGTATGGTTATAAGGATTTGATCCTTACAGGATACATGAACTCTGATTTTCAGACTGATAAGGATTCTAGGAAATCCACATCAAGATCAATGTTCACTCTTAACGGAGGAGCAGTAATTTGGGGGAGCATCAATCGAGGGTGCATTGCTGATTCCACTATAGAGGCTGAGTATGCAACGTCTTGTGAAGCTGCTAAGGAATCTGTTTGGCTCAGGAAATTCTTGACTGATCTGGAAGTCGTTTCAGACAATCAAAGCCCATCACACTTTATTGTGATAATAATGGTGTTGTGGCTAATTCCCGAGAGCCTAGAAGTCACAAGCGCGGGAAACACATAGAGCAAAAATATCATCTCATTCAAGAGATCGTGCGTCGATAGGACGTGATTGTCAACCAGATAGCTTCGAAGCACAATGTTGTTGATCCATTCACAAAGGCCCTTATGGCTAAGGTATTTAAGGGTCACCTGCAGAGTATGAGTCTACGATACATGCCACATTTAGACTAAGGCAAGTGGGAAATTTGTACTGGGCAATTTGTGCCCTAGTTTATTATTTTGTGTACTTTGTATTTCAGTTTGACTTTTACATTGTACACTCTACTAGCTTTAGGTCAAGTGGGAAATTGTTGGAGTTGATGCCCTAAATTTTGTAGGGTTTCATAGTTTGTAATTGTAATGTACAGACATTTTATTTATATATAATAAAATATGTGATGTTTTATTTCAAAATTAATTGCATTAACCACAAACCGATAAACTAACCTCCAAGGTTATCTTGTAGCTTACATATGTATGTAGAGACATATAGGTGGATCATGTTTAAGTGATAACCTAAATGGTCTGTAGTAGATGGATAAGGGTAGATACCTTATCCTGATGACACTTTGTAGATGTTATAATTGTTGTAAAGTGCTACAAATGATCTGATCCTGATCATTCACGTGGAGACATGTGAGCGGAGATATTCTATACAAAGGAGTTTGTATAAGACCAAACCATGAAATATTTAGTCTCACTATATAACGTCGTTCATAATAGAGACGTACATTTCACCAGGATGACTATAGGTAACATGACCTGAATCCTGAGTGATTTGTGAACTTCTGTCTATGAATGCAGTCCTTTTATTTGTATGGGTGAGAGTGGCTAGATCGCCGACTCAATAAGCCTACCATTTTGGGGACTCGTCTAATTGGGGAGCTGGGAACACAACGACACAAGAAGAAATTCACTCATTCCTCAATGTCGGGGCAAGTAGATAAATTGCTCCATTAAGGGCTGATTCTGGGGTTTAAACAATGTGGCACCACACCCTCTCCTGGCCCGAGAGGGGTTTGGTCATAGTTGGACTATGATTTATTGTTCATTAGAGGGATCAGTGGTACTTAAGAAGTTAGATGTAACTACAAAAGAAAAATGGTAATTTTGGCCCAACTGTACTTACGAGCAATTGTGAAGGGTCATCATATTGTTGATTGGTTATATCCAATGGACATGGAAATATATCTGTAGCGCGAAGAGTGCAGTTGTCGGTCTTTAATGGAGTGTCCGGCAGTTAACGGATGGTGGATACTGTGATTAAAGAGTTTTGTCAGTTATTCATGTATCGTTAGAGCTTCAAGCTACAAGTCCATAAGGTCCCCTTGGTAGCTTAATGGATTCATGCTGAGAATCAGTTTTTGGGTTAGTTTGAAATGTTCAAATTAACAAGAGGAAATTTGATTGTATATGATATAATTAAATTGTATCAATTATAGGCGATATAATTGAATTAATATATTAGATACATTAAATGGAGGAATTATTATTTAATGCTAAAAAGGAGAAAAAGAACTATAGTTTATATATTGCATGAGATGTGATATTAAAACTATAGTTTATGAATATATTGTTTATATTTATAATTAAATAAATTATAGAATAATTGGTTACGATTTTTTCTCCCATAACCAACTTAGTGGGAAATTGTCATCAGTTATGGCAACTGATGGTTAAAATGAAAATCGTTTTCATTTTTACACTATGCGACCACTTCGAGATTAAGAATTGTGTGATCAAAAGCAATAGCTATACGATAACTTGAGAGCATACATGATCGTGTAACAAGGTTTCTATACGATAGTTACTTAGCTTCTAAACGATCGAGTACACTGTCTATACGATGGACAAAAACCATCTCCCACTTACTTGATCGTCTACACGATTTGAAAATTCCTCCTACCCTCTACCAAATCCCACAGAGCCCACAACTCCTAGATTCTCACACTGAGAATACTGAGATAACCTACTGGTGGTGTCTGTTTACCATTCGAGGGATGAGTGTTGTTGGTGCTTGTACGAGGAGATTGCTGAAGCCTGACGTTCGTGTTTGGTGAACGATTGTAACAAAGTTCGAGGGAACGAGAAGAATAGTTCTTCAAGGGTAAGTTCATTTGAACCTTTGTGTTTCCCTTTTACAGCATGTTGTAATTTAGAGTTTTGCATAATAATTACTATTTGATTGTAAATTTGTATGTTCTTTTACAATGGAGTTTGGAACGATCTCGCTTCACTCACGGGTCTCTTTGTTAAGAGTTCCTTCATTAAGACACCTCAAAAGGTTGAGGAAATGATAGGGATCCTCTATGTATCGGCTGTTGGCAGCCTATTGTATGCAATGATATGTACTAGACTTGACATTTGCTATGCGGTGGGGATAGTCAATAGATATCAATCTAATCTAGGATATGATCACTGGACCACCATTAAGAATATCCCCAAGTATCTATGGAGAACGAGAAACTACATACTTGTGTATGGTTATAAGGATTTGATCCTTACAGGATACATGAACTCTGATTTTCAGACTGATAAGGATTCTAGGAAATCCACATCAAGATCAATGTTCACTCTTAACGGAGGAGCAGTAATTTGGGGGAGCATCAATCGAGGGTGCATTGCTGATTCCACTATAGAGGCTGAGTATGCAACGTCTTGTGAAGCTGCTAAGGAATCTGTTTGGCTCAGGAAATTCTTGACTGATCTGGAAGTCGTTTCAGACAATCAAAGCCCATCACACTTTATTGTGATAATAATGGTGTTGTGGCTAATTCCCGAGAGCCTAGAAGTCACAAGCGCGGGAAACACATAGAGCAAAAATATCATCTCATTCAAGAGATCGTGCGTCGATAGGACGTGATTGTCAACCAGATAGCTTCGAAGCACAATGTTGTTGATCCATTCACAAAGGCCCTTATGGCTAAGGTATTTAAGGGTCACCTGCAGAGTATGAGTCTACGATACATGCCACATTTAGACTAAGGCAAGTGGGAAATTTGTACTGGGCAATTTGTGCCCTAGTTTATTATTTTGTGTACTTTGTATTTCAGTTTGACTTTTACATTGTACACTCTACTAGCTTTAGGTCAAGTGGGAAATTGTTGGGGTTGATGCCCTAAATTTTGTAGGGTTTCATAGTTTGTAATTGTAATGTACAGACATTTTATTTATATATAATAAAATATGTGATGTTTTATTTCAAAATTAATTGCATTAACCACAAACCGATAAACTAACCTCCAAGGTTATCTTGTAGCTTACATATGTATGTAGAGACATATAGGTGGATCATGTTTAAGTGATAACCTAAATGGTCTGTAGTAGATGGATAAGGGTAGATACCTTATCCTGATGACACTTTGTAGATGTTATAATTGTTGTAAAGTGCTACAAATGATCTGATCCTGATCATTCACGTGGAGACATGTGAGCGGAGATATTCTATACAAAGGAGTTTGTATAAGACCAAACCATGAAATATTTAGTCTCACTATATAACGTCGTTCATAATAGAGACGTACATTTCACCAGGATGACTATAGGTAACATGACCTGAATCCTGAGTGATTTGTGAACTTCTGTCTATGAATGCAGTCCTTTTATTTGTATGGGTGAGAGTGGCTAGATCGCCGACTCAATAAGCCTACCATTTTGGGGACTCGTCTAATTGGGGAGCTGGGAACACAACGACACAAGAAGAAATTCACTCATTCCTCAATGTCGGGGCAAGTAGATAAATTGCTCCATTAAGGGCTGATTCTGGGGTTTAAACAATGTGGCACCACACCCTCTCCTGGCCCGAGAGGGGTTTGGTCATAGTTGGACTATGATTTATTGTTCATTAGAGGGATCAGTGGTACTTAAGAAGTTAGATGTAACTACAAAAGAAAAATGGTAATTTTGGCCCAACTGTACTTACGAGCAATTGTGAAGGGTCATCATATTGTTGATTGGTTATATCCAATGGACATGGAAATATATCTGTAGCGCGAAGAGTGCAGTTGTCGGTCTTTAATGGAGTGTCCGGCAGTTAACGGATGGTGGATACTGTGATTAAAGAGTTTTGTCAGTTATTCATGTATCGTTAGAGCTTCAAGCTACAAGTCCATAAGGTCCCCTTGGTAGCTTAATGGATTCATGCTGAGAATCAGTTTTTGGGTTAGTTTGAAATGTTCAAATTAACAAGAGGAAATTTGATTGTATATGATATAATTAAATTGTATCAATTATAGGCGATATAATTGAATTAATATATTAGATACATTAAATGGAGGAATTATTATTTAATGCTAAAAAGGAGAAAAAGAACTATAGTTTATATATTGCATGAGATGTGATATTAAAACTATAGTTTATGAATATATTGTTTATATTTATAATTAAATAAATTATAGAATAATTGGTTACGATTTTTTCTCCCATAACCAACTTAGTGGGAAATTGTCATCAGTTATGGCAACTGATGGTTAAAATGAAAATCGTTTTCATTTTTACACTATGCGACCACTTCGAGATTAAGAATTGTGTGATCAAAAGCAATAGCTATACGATAACTTGAGAGCATACATGATCGTGTAACAAGGTTTCTATACGATAGTTACTTAGCTTCTAAACGATCGAGTACACTGTCTATACGATGGACAAAAACCATCTCCCACTTACTTGATCGTCTACACGATTTGAAAATTCCTCCTACCCTCTACCAAATCCCACAGAGCCCACAACTCCTAGATTCTCACACTGAGAATACTGAGATAACCTACTGGTGGTGTCTGTTTACCATTCGAGGGATGAGTGTTGTTGGTGCTTGTACGAGGAGATTGCTGAAGCCTGACGTTCGTGTTTGGTGAACGATTGTAACAAAGTTCGAGGGAACGAGAAGAATAGTTCTTCAAGGGTAAGTTCATTTGAACCTTTGTGTTTCCCTTTTACAGCATGTTGTAATTTAGAGTTTTGCATAATAATTACTATTTGATTGTAAATTTGTATGTTCTTTTACAATGGAGTTTGGAACGATCTCGCTTCACTCACGGGTCTCTTTGTTAAGAGTTCCTTCATTAAGACACCTCAAAAGGTTGAGGAAATGATAGGGATCCTCTATGTATCGGCTGTTGGCAGCCTATTGTATGCAATGATATGTACTAGACTTGACATTTGCTATGCGGTGGGGATAGTCAATAGATATCAATCTAATCTAGGATATGATCACTGGACCACCATTAAGAATATCCCCAAGTATCTATGGAGAACGAGAAACTACATACTTGTGTATGGTTATAAGGATTTGATCCTTACAGGATACATGAACTCTGATTTTCAGACTGATAAGGATTCTAGGAAATCCACATCAAGATCAATGTTCACTCTTAACGGAGGAGCAGTAATTTGGGGGAGCATCAATCGAGGGTGCATTGCTGATTCCACTATAGAGGCTGAGTATGCAACGTCTTGTGAAGCTGCTAAGGAATCTGTTTGGCTCAGGAAATTCTTGACTGATCTGGAAGTCGTTTCAGACAATCAAAGCCCATCACACTTTATTGTGATAATAATGGTGTTGTGGCTAATTCCCGAGAGCCTAGAAGTCACAAGCGCGGGAAACACATAGAGCAAAAATATCATCTCATTCAAGAGATCGTGCGTCGATAGGACGTGATTGTCAACCAGATAGCTTCGAAGCACAATGTTGTTGATCCATTCACAAAGGCCCTTATGGCTAAGGTATTTAAGGGTCACCTGCAGAGTATGAGTCTACGATACATGCCACATTTAGACTAAGGCAAGTGGGAAATTTGTACTGGGCAATTTGTGCCCTAGTTTATTATTTTGTGTACTTTGTATTTCAGTTTGACTTTTACATTGTACACTCTACTAGCTTTAGGTCAAGTGGGAAATTGTTGGGGTTGATGCCCTAAATTTTGTAGGGTTTCATAGTTTGTAATTGTAATGTACAGACATTTTATTTATATATAATAAAATATGTGATGTTTTATTTCAAAATTAATTGCATTAACCACAAACCGATAAACTAACCTCCAAGGTTATCTTGTAGCTTACATATGTATGTAGAGACATATAGGTGGATCATGTTTAAGTGATAACCTAAATGGTCTGTAGTAGATGGATAAGGGTAGATACCTTATCCTGATGACACTTTGTAGATGTTATAATTGTTGTAAAGTGCTACAAATGATCTGATCCTGATCATTCACGTGGAGACATGTGAGCGGAGATATTCTATACAAAGGAGTTTGTATAAGACCAAACCATGAAATATTTAGTCTCACTATATAACGTCGTTCATAATAGAGACGTACATTTCACCAGGATGACTATAGGTAACATGACCTGAATCCTGAGTGATTTGTGAACTTCTGTCTATGAATGCAGTCCTTTTATTTGTATGGGTGAGAGTGGCTAGATCGCCGACTCAATAAGCCTACCATTTTGGGGACTCGTCTAATTGGGGAGCTGGGAACACAACGACACAAGAAGAAATTCACTCATTCCTCAATGTCGGGGCAAGTAGATAAATTGCTCCATTAAGGGCTGATTCTGGGGTTTAAACAATGTGGCACCACACCCTCTCCTGGCCCGAGAGGGGTTTGGTCATAGTTGGACTATGATTTATTGTTCATTAGAGGGATCAGTGGTACTTAAGAAGTTAGATGTAACTACAAAAGAAAAATGGTAATTTTGGCCCAACTGTACTTACGAGCAATTGTGAAGGGTCATCATATTGTTGATTGGTTATATCCAATGGACAGAGAAATATATCTGTAGTGCAAAGAGTATAGCTGTCGATCTTTAGTGGAGTGCCTGACAGTTAATGGATGGTGAATAATTTAATTAAAGAGTTTAATTAATTATTCATGTTGTTGGGGTTGATGCCCTAAAGTCTCGTGTCTTGTAGTTTGTAAACGGTATATACGAACACCACTGATTGTTAATATATGATATTTACTTCACATTTTGTTGTTTTTCTCGGTTATTTGTTTTATTTGCTTTACCACAAACCAATAAACATAAAATCCCTGGTTATCTGTATGTGACTCAAGCATGTATGTAGTGACATACAAGTGGATCATGTATTGAGTGATAACCAAAATGGTCAGTAGTATATGGATATAAGAGGGAAACCTTATCCTGATAATACTACGAACGCAACCCGTTTTGTGGATTGGTCACAAGTGTTGTGACTTGCCACAGATGGTCTGATCCTGATCATTCGTGTTGGGACATGCGAGTGAGGGCGTCCTATACAAAGAGTTTGTATAAGACTTGACCACGAAGTGTTAATGTCTCGTTATATAACACCGTTCATGACAGAGACTTCACTTCACTAGGATGACCATAGGTAACGTGACCTCAATCCTGAGTGAGTTGGGAACTCCTTCCATTGAGGGCAGTCCTTTGATTTGTATGGGTGCGAGTGGCCAAGTCGTCGATTCAAACCTACAATTTTGGGGATTCGTTTGATTTGGGAGCTGGAAACTCGGTTACACAAGATGGAATTCACTCCTTCCTCGAGGCAGGGGTAAGTAGATAGATCGCTCCCTTAAGGGCTGACTCCGGAGCTTGAATTATGTGGCACCACACACCTTCTCTTGGCCCGAAAGGTGTTCACTCATAGTTGGACTATGTTATATTGTTCATTAGAGGAATCAGTAGTACTTAAGAAGTGAGATGTAACTACAGGGGCAAAATGGTAAATTAGCCCAACTATACTTACGAGCATTTGTGAAGGGTCATAGTACTCATGATTGGTTATATCCGATGGACACAGAAATATATCTGTGGTAAGAAGAGTTCAGTTGTTGGTCTTTAGTGGAATCACTGACAGTTAACTATGGTGAATCTCATGGCTAAAGAGTTTAGTCAACTATTCACGTACCGTTGGAGCTTCGAGCCACAGGTCTATTAGGTCACTTGGGTAGCTTGGATAAAGTCGAGAACTAGTATTTGGATTAATTTGAAATGTTCAAATTGACTAGAGGAAGTTCAATTTATATGATATAATTGGACTAGTTAATTATATATGATATAACTGGCTAAATGTATGAGATATATTATTTTGGAGGAAATTAGATATAAATATGATTTATATCAAGTCGAGGAGAAAATACTATAGTAGATATATGATATCAAACTATAGGATATAAATATAATATGATTATATTTATTAATTAAATTAATTGATTAATTATTTGATAATTAACCGATTAATCCACGTTCGGACGTGGGAAGTGGGGTGCGAAGGTTATGGTAACCGGTGGGTTAAAGTTATGAAAATCATTTTCATTTTATTAATTATTCAATCGTGAATTCGTATCGTCCGCGCCCAAAAAGAATCCGTTAAAGAGCGATCGCGAGAGCCTATACAATAGAAGCTCGTTCATCTAAACGATCGTTTACTTCACGCGTTCTCTAAACGATCGTATACATCTTTTCTAAACGATCGTTCAGTTTTTCCTAAACGATCGTGTAGCTCTACTATATGATCAGCATTTCTGCTATACGATAGCAGAGTTCATCTCCCACTTGCTTATCGTCTACACAATGTCTTCTCCTCCATCCTCTATTAAACTCACCAGAGCCCACTCTTTGGGTTTTTTACGCCGAGGATACCTGGGTTTCTCTTGTGGTGGTGTCGTCCCCGTGGCATTGTTCGTGTACGCTGTGTTCGTGTTGTTGCCGACAGACTTGTCGGGTGCTGGTAGATCGGTGGGAGGTTTTCCGCTGCTGAGGGTTCAGACATACGAAGATAGTCTTCATCTAGTATGA
The DNA here is from genome assembly GCF_027475165.1 of Benincasa hispida. Lineage (NCBI taxonomy): Eukaryota > Viridiplantae > Streptophyta > Magnoliopsida > Cucurbitales > Cucurbitaceae > Benincasa > Benincasa hispida. The sequence goes on along the minus strand of NC_143487.1, from coordinate 15,534,675 downwards.
ACCCTTTCCTTGTTAATGTTTGTATTATGAGCATGCCGATAATGAGTTTTATATGCATAACTGTATGTATGGAATGTATGTCGTTTGTGTTTCGGTCACTGTGAAATCGGAGCGATCTAAACCTGCTCATGGAACTCTCGGTATGAGATCCTTCACATGTACCATTAGAGCTTCAAGTTACAGGTGTTAGGATTGATCCCCTAAATCTCGTAGGGCCTTGTAGTTTGTAAATACTTGTATGAACGAACGTTCTGTGATTAATAATATATGATATTTTATTCACTTATGTCTATGAAATATATGATATTTTAGTTGTATCGATCACAAACCAATAAACTAAGATCCATGGTTATCGTTGTAACTTAAACATGTATGTGGAGACATACAAGTGGATCATGTTTAAGTGATAACCTAAATAGTTTGTAGTATATGGATAAGGTTGGGTACCTTATCCTAGTGACACTACGAGTATGGCCCACTTTGTAGGTGTTACAAATATTGTAAAGTACTACAAATGATTTGATCCTGATCATTCATGTATTAGACATGCGAGCGAGGATATTCCATACAAAGGAGTTTGTATAAGATCGGACCACGAAATGTTTAGTCTTGTTATATAACGCCATTCATAATTGAGACTTTCATTTCACTAGGATGACTATAGGTAACATGATCTTAATCTTGATTGAGATGTGAACTCTTGCTTATGAGGGCGGTAGGGTGAGAGGGTCAAATCGCCGACTCAACAAGCCTACCATTTTGGGGATTCATCTAATTGAGGAGCTGGGAACTCAGCTACATAAGAAGGAATTCACTCCTTCCCCAAAGCAGGGGTAAGTAGATAAATAGCTCCCTTAAGGGTTAATTCCAGGTCTTGAACAATGTGGCGTCACACCCTCTCTTAGTCAAAAAGGGGTTTAGTCATGTGGGACTATGATGGATCAGTGATATTTAAGAAGTTAGATGTAACTACAGGGACAAAGCGGTAATTTGGCCCAGTTGTACTTACGAGCGATTAGTGAAGGGTCATCGTACTGTTGATTAGTTATATCCAATGGATACAGAAATATATCTGTAGCGCGAAGAGTGAAATTGTCGGTCTTTAGTGGAGTACCCGACAGTTAACGGATGGTGGATAATGTGATTAAAGAGTTTAATCAGTTATTCATGTACCGTTGAAGCTTCAAACTACAAGTCCATATGGTCCCCTTGGAAGCTTAATGGATTTAAGTTGAGAATCAGTTTTTGAGTTAATTTGTAATGTTCAAATTAACAAGAATGAATTTGATTAAATTCGATATAATTAAATTAATTCAATTACATAGGATATAATTGATATAATATATTTGATACATTATTGTTTGATTGGAGGAATAAATATTTGAATATGATTCAAATATATTTTTTATGAATTAGATTCATAGTTATTAAATTTAATATAAATATGATTTACATTAAATGTCATAAAATAGAGAAAAAGAACTATGGTTTATATATTGTATATGATGCAATATTAAAACTATAGGTTATAAATATAATATGATAATTTAGTTATCATATTTATTTATAATTTATTAATTATTTGATAATTAACCATTTTCTCTATAACCACCCTTAGTGGGTATTTATTTAGTTTATGGCAAATTGGGATAAATGAAATTGTTTTAATTATTCCAAAGGACAAGTGAACGAGAGACAAGAATTAACAATCGAGTATCAGCTTGAGAGACTATACGATAATCTTATTATCTACAAGATCGAGAGACTTGTCTATGCGATAGACTTATTCGTTTATACGATAGTGTTGTTTGTCTACTCGATCGTCTTCCTCCTCCAAACTCCAAACTCAAAACTTCCCCTAACCAAAATTAACCAGAGCCCACCACTCATGGATTCTCACACCGAGGATACCAAGGTCACCAAATGGTAGTGTCCTGTTTGGTTCGAGGATCGAGTTGTTGTTTGTTGCTTGTTTGAGGGGAGTGTTTGTGACTTGTTCGAAGCATTCATGAACAAGTTAGATCAAGGGATTACTTGAAGAACGATTCTTCAAAGGTATAGTCTCTTGATCCTTTGTTTTATTTCAAAGCATGTTGTAATTTAAGGTTTATGCATAATCTGTTTTTGTATGACTGTAAATGTATGTGTTCAATCACAATGGGATTTAGATGATCCGCTTCCGCTCAAAGGTTCTCTGCAAACGGAGTTCCTTCAACAGATCCATGAGGTCCCCTCAGTAGCTCAACAAGATTTAATGAGAATCAGTTTTTGGATTAATTTGAATTGTTCAAATTAATTGAAGGAATTAATTAGATATGATATAATTAATTTAATTTTAATTATATATGATATAATTACTATAATGTATTTGATACATTATAATATTAATTATTTATGAGAGGAAATAAATATTTGAATATGATTCAAATATTAATTATATGAATTAGATTCATATAGTTGAATTTAATATAAATGTGATTTATATTAAAAGTCATTAGTGAGAGAAAAGAAACTATAGGTTATATTGTATATGATACAATATTAAAACTATAGGTTATATGTTATATTTGATATAACATATAGTTTAATATATTTTTTATGATAAGGTAGTTTTCATATTAATATATATTAAATTATTTATTAAATAAATAAATTATTATTTTTATTTAATTAATTTTGAATTGATTAATGGGAGGACTCCCTCCCCCTTAATTCTCTCCACATCATGTAAGTGGGAGGTTGGTTCCTAATTCTCTTCTTCTTCTTCATGCAAAAGAGAAAGAGAGAATCAACACATAGAAGAGTTATGTGAAAAACCAAATTTTTTCTCTCTCCTCTCAATCTCCCTTCCCTCACCAAAATAGTCAGAACCCACTCCTGCGTTCTCACCTGAGAATATTGAGGTTGTGTTCGTGGTAGTGTTCGATTGGAGATCGAGGTTTCCAATCGAAGAAACGTTCTTCAAAAGGTAAGAGTTTTCTAACACAATTTAATTTTATGTAATTTCGTTATTAGCATGCTGTAATTATTGTAAAATTATGACTTCTGTAAAATTATGCTCAAGGAACTCCCAATTTTTATCAAAAGTGTTTAAATAAAATTGAGTTCTTTTAAAAAAATATATTTTTTTTCAAGTCAATCTAAACGGACCTTTAATTTTTTGAAGCCAACCAAAGTTGGAAACCAAAGAATAATTGGGGTCTTATGCTCCTCCCTTGGAGTTTTATAGTGTGTTTGATTTAGCTTTTCAGATGTTTAATTTTGAAAATAAGTCATTTTGGAAAAAATTAAGGTTTTAGTCAACCACTTAAAATGGATTTTGAAACACTTTCAAATATATTTTAAATAGTTTTTATGAAAAGAGTTTAAATTAAAAACAACTCTTTTGAGAATATTTTTTTCTCCGGTGAATCCAAATAGACCCTTAGGATGTGTTTGGCTACAATAAATACCATTTTATAATCTCTAATTAGTTATACTCAACACTATTTTAAAACCATATTCGCTACACTAATAGAGAAGTGTAGCGAGTGTTCCCAAAAGACATTGGGACTAGTGCCATTGGTAAATTCCAACTTTTGTTCCAGTCCAAAATATCAAGGAAGAGAGCTTCAGGCAAAGAGAGATGGAACTCCGCATCAAAGGTGACCATGTCGTTGTTTGGTTTGAGCTTTTGCCCTGCTAACAATTTGCTATAGTTTTTACTATTTTACATTCATCATTTTTTTTATTATTTGCTACAATGTTTACTATTTCCTTCTCAAATTAAAATAGTTTACACTTCGAACACATACTATTATAATCCAAACTAAAATAATTTATACCCAAACACAAATTATTATAAACTAATTATAATAACCTATGGTTATAATAATCAACTCATTGCTTCAGAAACCCCGTTAATTATTATTGAGGGGTTAAATGGTAGTCATATTCTCTTTAATTTTGAAACAAATCATTTAAAAAAAAATAAAATGTTTGACAACTACTCAAATCATCTACATAGACCAAAATTCAATTATCTAGCTTCTCGAGACACTTGCTACAAAAAGAAAAGAAAAGAAAAAGGGAAATCTTAAACTAAACGAGCCATAATAATATACTTGTTCTATCTCCTCTGGAAATTGATGAGCTTGACGGAGACTGCAAAGACGGTAAAGAAAAGGAGGCTGAAGGCAAGGAGAACGACAACGGAAACTCCGATCATACCATCGCCACCATATCCTAAGCTTACTTCTAAGTATTGTTTCACAGTGCCCTCAAAGCCTGGTCCCATAATAATGGTTTCTACATCACCAAGCTGTGACGTTATAATACCCCTCAATGTCCATGAAATTGGGCAGATGTAGTAGAACCAAATCCACCATCCTGGAATATTCTGATAACATGTGAAATTCAAAATTAATTAATACCACATAATGCTTAAAATATATGCATATTTATAACTATGTTAAATTATACGTATCAACTTCTAAACAGCTTTCTAGATTAAACAGTTATATTCCGTCCCAAAATCTGCTCTATTATTAGATTTGTAAACTTCGAATAACTTTATGTCTCAATATGCTTTTGACAAATTCAAAATTTTAAGAAATTAATTGCTTTTTTAGATTTATGTCCAATAAAATACTAAAATTTCAATTTAGATTCTATGGATGTTGCACTCTTACATGGTCAAAATCAACGTAATTAAGATCCGTTTCATAACCATTTGGTTTTTGAGATTTTTAAAATTAAACCTACAAACACCATCTCTAGGTTTCTTGTTTTGTTATCTACTTTCTACCAATATTTATAAAAATTAATCCATAATTTGAAAACTAAAAAAATAGTTTTTAAAAATTTAATTTTTTTTTTTAGAATTTAACTAAAAATTCAACATGCAAATCGTGATGAGGGAATATAGATTTAATTTTCAAAAGTAAAAAATAAAAAAATAAAATGATTACTAATTTTATACTTTTCATCTCACATGAGGCAGTCAAAATAATGTTTCTAACACAAAAAGAATGAAAAGTTTTGAGATTGGTTTTTTAAATAGTAAAAAATGTTTTTAACTTTTTAAAAATACTTTTGAAGATTTTTATAATATTTGGTCAAATAACCATTTAAAAGTGTTTTTGAGAGTAATGCTTGTAGAAGAAGTTTTAAACTTACTGGTTTTGGAACAAGAAAGCCAGAGAGTAGATTCCATAAAGAGTAGAATGCTGAAGAAACAACGGCTGCCATATGTTGTGAAGGAGTGAGGCCAACCGTCATCATACCATAAAAGGTGAAATAGGTGAAGGTGAGGAACATGAAGAGGTGATAAAGAAGGAATTTTCCTGCAAATTTTGAAACATAATGTAATCTCTTAACAAATAAATGTAGAATAAAGCACAAAGGTAAAGTATTAAATCTAATAAACTTACTAAAATTTCTTTCAAAGTTAACCATTAAATATGTGATGACACCAAACATTATGGTCTGTGCAGCAATGTATGGAACCTCCACTAAACCCTGTTGGGGAATAAACAACAGATTAAAAGTTGATTAGTATTCAATTATTTGAATATACAAATAAATAAATAAATAAATAAATATTATACCACATAATTAATTAAAATTAATTACCTGTGCAAATGCATAAGCGATTGGAGAATACATTCCTGCTGCTTTCTCTCGATAAAATACTGTTCTCTCAATCGAAACAATTGGTTGTACGGAGGAAGCATTATTTACTCCAAGGAACAAACATGCTGAGAACAGAGCTCCCATAACAACCATCAGCTCTTGAGTTGAATTCCTTTCAAATATTCAAAAGATTGATTTAATAAAAAAAGAATACTAAAAAATGGGGGAAATACTTCGTAGTCTCTAAAAATTGTATGAAATAAGAAAGAGATATTTACCTTTTCATACCAACATCCCAAAACACAGAACCAAATATTAGTGCACTTATGAAGGTGAAACATAATCTCATGACATTATATTGGGGACTCCTCCAATAAACAAGCCATTGCTTCCAAAGGCAAATACGAAATTGGGATAATGTGTCTTGTGAGTAGGTGGAATCAAACTTCAATGCTTCTCCACCACTTGGTGGAACACTAAATTGCTTGATGGATTCTTCAACATTCCTACACAAAACAAAAATTTTCAAAACATGATCGTAATGTTAAAAACTTATAATTAAAAAGGAAAAAAAACTAAATTACATGTTTAGTCCTAAATATTCAATTTTGTACCTAAAATATATCTCTAATAAATTCAAAATTCTTAAAAATTCATCGATTTATTAGATATGAAATTAAGAGCCCGTTTAGATTTATTTGAGAAAAAGAATGTTTTTCAAAAAACTCATTTTTATTTAAACATTTCAATAAAAACTAATTAAAATATATTGGAAAAGTTATTTTAAGTGGTTGTCAAACATTCTAATTTTTTTTTCAAATGATTTATTTTTTAAATTAAATATTCGAAAATATATTCCAAATTCACCCTAAGTTATGTTTGTTGAAACTTTAAATTTCTAAGTTTATAAAATTAAAAGTTGAAGAACCAAATAAATTGAAATTGAAATGTTAAAATTGGGGACTAAATATGTAATTTAATTAAAAATGGTAGGCCAAAATATCACTAGACTATAATATAACAACACCTGAATTGATCAGAGTTTCTATATATGTCGGCGAAATCTCTTCCAATTCTCTGTTCAGCAGCAGGCGTCGTAACCTCAAGCATCCAAGTAGCTGGATTGTAATCATTTGGTATTGGAGATACTCCATTAATTCCCTATAATAATGCTAAAATTAATCATTATATTTTGCTATATATCATACTCAAATTTTTATATGGTTTTGATATAGTTTTACCTCAAAATAGTCTATCATTATCTGTGAATGTCTTCCTAACTTTCCCCCATATATAACTCGCCCCCCTCGTTTCATAAGAAGTAACTGCACAAAAAGGTTAAAGTAATAAAATCATTAAGAATGGATATGATATTTCTCAATTAAGAAAATCTATTCAATTAGACTGTCATAATCTATATGCAACCAATGATTATTATGAGAGCTTAGAACAAGGTTTAGTGTCAAACCTCATCGAATGCTTCAAATATGTCGATACTAGGTTGATGAATGGTACAAACAACAGTTCTTCCAGTATCAACTGTATTACGAACGGTTCTCATTACAATGGCGGCGGCTCGAGCATCAAGTCCAGAAGTAGGTTCATCCATAAAGATGATGGAAGGATTTGCAACAAGCTCCACTGCAATTGTTAGGCGTTTTCTCTGTTCTGTTGATAAACCAGTACTACCTGGCATACCAACCAATGCATGCCTAAGAGTATCAAGCTCCACTAAATTCATTACTTCTTCAACAAACTCCTGAAAAGATGCATTAGAAATATAAGATCCCATATTTAATTTGTAGTCCAGGATTCACTCAAGCTTTTTTTTACTGATGAAAGTAAAAATAATTACCCGTCGTTTCTCTTTGATGATATCTTTTGGAAGACGTAGAGAGGATGAAAATTGAAGGCTTTCCTCAACAGTGACTTGAGGAGAATGAATATCATTTTGCTCTACGTAGCCAGAAATTCTAGCAAAAGTACGTTGTTCTTTTGGAAAACCTGATATTTTAATTTCACCTTCAATGTATCCACCTGTTTTTCTTCCAGCAAGAACATCCATCAATGTGGTTTTTCCTGCTCCGCTTGACCCAACTAATGCTGTAAGAACCCCGGGTGAAAATACACCACTCACATTTGATAATAGTTGCAACTTCTTTTCTGGTATTCCTTGCTGCTTCATTTCCTGAGAATAAATTTGATACAGTCTTCTTCTTATTATCTTTTAAATGCATGTATTATATAAATCACGAGTTGGATATATAGATGTGAATAAGAAATTTAAAGAGGAAAAAATTCATTTACACCCTTAAACTATTAAGGGTTGCAATTAATTTCGTATGTAAATCAATTTACCATTAGAATTTTGTTTAAAAAAATTTCATGCATAATTTGCACACATATATAAGACTTCATATTAATATAAAATAAGAAAAAACATGTATAAGACTTCATATTAATATAAAATAAGAGAAAAACACGAACATCAAAGAGATAATAGTGATTTTTCATTAAATATTAATATTTTTCATATGCTTCTCTTACTCTTTTTTTGTTTTTTTTGCTACTTGTGGAATTTTTGGAGAAGTTATGTACGTGAATTTGAGTTCATTTTAAATAGAGTTACTATAAATCACTACCAAATTGTCTAAATTGATCCATTAAGGATTTTAATTAACACAATTTCTAAAATTTAGGGATAAATTTATATTTGTAGCTAACCTTTGGAGTATCAACAAAATAATTGACATTGTGAAAAGTCATTGTTAATGGTTGGAATGGAAGAATCATTCCCTTTTCCCTTCTTTCATTTGGTTCTGGATCTTGTTTTGCACCTGCAGATTTCAAGAGTAATAAGTATTAGAAATATGAAAAGGAAGATTAATTCACGAGGCCAACATACATGAGAAGAGAATTAATAACTGACCTATATTGTTTGTATTAGAATCAGCTTCTGAGGTATCAGTTGGGATTATAGTTTGAGCTTTTCTTATCGCTGTTGAGAATGAAAATACAAAGAACATTAACATTTTGATGATATATATGTGTATTTATCATATTAATACTCATTACTTGATTAATAAAAATAATTTCCTTGAAAAAAAAATGTTATTTACTTACGGTGGAGTTTAGATAAGGCCAAAGTCACCAAACTATTGAAAAGAATAGCATAGATCAAAATTACACCAACACCCAGCCAGTACCAATTATCAGTACTAGGCATGTTATGTGAATGGAGAACATTGTATCCAACGGTTCCATTTCCAATACTAGATTTCTGCAAACATCAAAAAACCATTATTCATAAAATAAACAATTATATATAAAAGAAGCAACAAGTATATAGCACAGATACAACAATATCTCATTAAAATATACATTTTATAAAATTATATATCATTCTTAAATTAGAAAGAAAAATTAAACTCAATAAGTTTATGCATTGGTAAATGTTTAAAAAATAGATTGATGTATTTCGCTGTTAAAATTTATTATTCTATCATATATGAACTTAGTATACTTAAACAAGTGTTCGATGTATATCTAATAAATGTTTGATTTTATACAATTAGTGTTTAAGTTTGATCCATCTTGCTCTAATAGGCTAGCCAAACTAAACTATTTATATTTTTAAAAATAAGGGGTTATTTGAGCTTATAACTTCATGTGGATGGAGTGGGCTATTATAGTCCATTTCATATTTGGGGCTTCAATTATAATTAGAAACATAATAGTTGGTGTTTCCAATTATAATAGTTGGTATAGTCTATAAATAACTACAATACTACTATTTCAAATCCTTATTTGTCACAATATCTACCATTTCCTATTCATCTTTTCTTCTCCTCTTTGTTATAATATTTAAAATAGTCTGTACTTCAAACACAGTCTATTATAATTTAAGATTATTATAACTCATAAACTATAATAATTTGACTGTAGCAATCAACTCAGTATTCCAAACGTCTCTAAAGGATTGTTTCTCAAGGTTACACATCTTAGGAAAGGTACTAACGAAAAAAAGAAGAAAAAATATGACGTCCATACCTCCATCCACCTAGTGGCAGTAAACTCGTTGACAGAAATAGCACGTTGTCCATAAGATAGTGGGGACACCCAAAAAGCCCATGACCACCATGGCTTAATCATATCTATACAATATGATATCCAAATTAGGATTGTATAGTCGATAACCATTTAAGCAATACACAAGAGAAAAAAACAAATGTAAATTTACCTTTTGGTATGATAAATCCACCCAATAAAAATATAACTAACAAGGCTGCTGAACCAAATGTGTTGGCAATTACCATATCCCTGGCTATAGCTGCCATCACACGAAAAAGACCAATAGCCATTTGATGAACTGAAAAGAGTAGGAACATGAAGCGAAAAAACCTGAATCATTTTAAAAGTAGGCTAATGATCAATAATAGAAGGAAAATTAGGGAAAATTTGCTAATGCTACCTTAGTACACCTACCATTCTCATTCATTATTTGACACATTGTTAAATGATTTGTAGACCCTAAATAATTATTAAATGTTATATTTGTGATAAAAAATGATGAAAATTTTCAAATTACCATAATACTAAAAATTTTCTAATGGAAAAAGCAAATAAATATGAGATTACCTTCCAGCACTGGGAGCAAACCCAACAGTATAATATACAACACAAGACCACACGACGGCTTCAAGTACAGAATAAGGCACACGCAAAATCCAGCTACTAATGGACCACGCCCAAGAAGGGTGAAACAAATTATCTCTTTGCTTGTAAAAAACGGGCAATCGAGATATCATAAGAGGTAATTCTGAAAATCCATTAAACATCATATGGATTAATCCAAAAAACAGGCAAGATAGATAGAGATTGCCATTGATTTCGTCCGTGGGATGTATTCTTGTTCGTAAGAACATTGTGCAGGTAACAAATCCAACAAATGCAACCTACATAAGTTATGAATGGAAATAATGAGTTAGAAAAAAAAAGGGAAAAATACATTTTTTGTGTCTAGGTTTTAGTTCTAGTCTTACATATTTTGTTTTTATGTTTTGAGTTTGGTTTTTCAATTTTTGAAAACATTATAATTTTATTCCTGAGATTTGATAATTTTATTCCTGAGATTTGAATTTTGTTTCAACTTAACTAGTCTTTAAGGTTTCAATATTTACACTTTTAAACTTCAATGTTTCATTAAAACCCACTTTTGGTCACTGTTACTATTATCTATTAATTTAAACGAAAAAGAAGTATTTAGTGAAAATTGAGATTATGTAAATCTTTAAATTTTAGGGTCAAATTGAAACAAAAAAAAATTGGAATTTTAGGAGTAAAATTATAACAATTTGAAATTCATAGAGTAAATTGAAAAGACAAATCCAAAATTTAAAACTAAATATATGTAACCTTTTAAAATTTAAAGAACCCAAACAAACTAGAACCAAAACTTAAAAGAATAACAAAAAACATCTTTTTACTCGAAAGAAGAAAGAATAATGCCAAAACCAAACGTTCTAGAAACACCAAATGTTCTAAAAACATATATACCTGACATGTCCTAAAAATATAAAGAAAACTATGTCGCTTAATCAAAAGTAGTTCCCGAAAAAAGCAAGCTTTAAAGAGTTCACTCTTTGAAACAGCAAATTTTGTTTTAGCCAAAGCTGAGGGATGACTTAATGATTTATCATATTGAGGATTAAGAGCAGCCTCCAAAGACTTCCCAAATTGGGATTTCTTAAATGCTTCAGCGAATTCAGGAACAGAAATATATTTATATGGCTGAGAAGAATTAGCCCAATATTGTTCTTGGTCCTTTTTAGAAGTGACCTGTTTCATAAAAACAAGTTAGCTAATTATCAAATTAATAAATTGCAAGAAAATGTAAAATTTATTAGTTTAAAAGCATGATCATATATATAATACCTCTTGTAGAAAATCAGCAACTCCCTTACGAGGTGGTAATTTAAAACCTAATGATTCGAAAAAGCCCAACACCTCTTCTCGAGGTCCTTGATACACAATATAACCATCTGATAATAACACAAGATCATCAAACAGTTCAAATGTTTCCGGAGCTGGTTGTAAAAGAGCCATCAATACTGTAGCTTCCATTTGATGAACAAAATTTCTTAAACATTTCACAATTTGAAAAGTTGTTGAACTATCAAGTCCTGTAGATATCTCGTCCATAAAAAGGGTTTTTCTTGGCCCAACAATCATTTCCCCTGGCATCAAATCAAAGAAGTTTAATTTAGTAAACAATAATTGTCGAAGGGTTGAAATATAATGATATATCATAGTAAATCAAAGAAGTTTAATTTAGTAACATAATAATTGTCGAAGGGTTGAAATATAATGATATATCATAGTAAATAATGGGAGTGATTTTGAAAATGGTTAAAAAATCACTTTTATTTTGGAGAGTTGAAAATAGGTTTGAGAGTGATTTTTTGACGTTTTCAAAATCACTCTAAAACATATCATAAAAATACCTGAGGTAACTCTTTTTCTTTGACCACCAGAAACACCCCTGACCATGTCATTACCAACTAATGTCTCTGAGCATACATCAAGACCAAGTACTTTCAAAATATAGTCTGTTAAAACACTGTGCTTTTTACCACCAACAGATGATGCCTGAAAAAGAAAAAGTGAGCTAACTCAGCAATAATTGATGTGTAATTTTTCTAACAGTAATTGATATGTAGTTTTTCCATTGAGATTGCCGATGCTACATAAAATCAAATAATAACCTTCATAAATGCATCAATATCTGGACTAGGTCGTATTTTCCTTTCTTTTTCTACGTGTGCCAGCTCTTTTATATAATCTACAACAGGAGAGAAAAAATCAAACTTAAACGTATAGTTAAATTCATTTTGGTTTTATTAAGGGTGAGTATGATAAATAAAAAATTGAGTTGACTGATAAGACTGACTGAATCGAAGGTAGTCGATCAAAGATGAGAAAGGGTTCGGTCAAATGGATTTGGGAAAATCCAAACCCACAATTCTTAATCAAATCTAAAGAATAAAACTGACCAACTCATCAGCCGGTGCACACCCTAGTTACCATGATTATGTTGGTCTAGACAAACCTGAGAAGCCTTCGCTTGCACCTTGGCATCTAGCGGCAAAGTCCAAAGTTTCACGTACGGTCAATTCTGCCAGATGATTATCTGATTGACTGATGTATGCAGAGGTTCTTTGAACGCAAAACTCCTTAAGATGATGTCCATTATAAGTAATGTTGCCAATTTTCTAAAAGAATGGAAAAAATCAATGTGTGGTTTAAGTTAATTATATATAATAATTAAAAAGAAAAATTAAGGCTATCAGAAATTAATTCAATATTTTTTAAAATAAAGATATATAAATACTTCCATTTTCTATAAAGAAATTCAGATAAGAGAATAAAAATAAGGAACAATTGCACATATAGCAATCAAGTCCATGTTATTAACACATATAGTATAATGCAAAAAAATTGTACATATAGCAAAATTTAGATAGTCTATTAGTGATAGACCACATCATTGGTAGAAGTCTATTAGTGATAGACTGTATAATTGATAGACTTTACTGTATTTGCAATTTTTTTAAAAATATTGTTATACACTTAGTTATTATCACTAAAAATGATATCTATTGAAATTATCTTAAAATTAAACTCATACTTTCATTTCTTTTAAGCCAAAACTTTGATATTATTTTTTTAAAATTGTGTAACGTTTATATAGTTAGATTTTTTTAAAAGAATAATATACAACATTGAAAATTTTATTTTCAAAAAGGAAGAGAGAATAATGAATTGTAAGTTTATTTTAAGACTATATACAAGAAACTTTTTTTTCTGTTTGTAATGAATTAATTTTAAATTTTGTACTTAAAAAATATTTAGAGACATTTGAGGCACTGAATTGATTATTATAGTCGATAAATTGTAATAGTTTTTGTTTAGAATGATGACTATTTTAATCTTAATAAAAATAGTAAATATTATAAAAAAAAAGGATAATAAATAGAAAATAATAAACACCATTAGAATTTTGAAAAAGTTAGATAAGTTTTCTATGGTTAAGGATTCAATAATTCTAAACCAACCAGAAATACCAAAAAATAATAATAAAACCCCCAACTAGAAAAAGGTTTAGCCTCGTGTACAATAAATACAAAGTACTTACCTTTAAGTTTCTATCAAGTTTGCCCGCAAGGGCTTGAAGCAAGGTGGATCTTCCTGAACCTGGTGGCCCCAAGAGCAATGTCATCCTGAAATCTCACAAAACCTTTTTAATCATGTTTCTGGTGAAAGCTATATTTATGAATCATCCATTAAAATAAATAAATAAATTGCAAGTTTAATCTGTAAAATTTTATATGTACGTCTATTTAATTTTTGTAAACTTTTAAAAGTTTTTAATAATTTTTAAAATTTCGATTTTGGGTCTAATAAATCTTGAATCCAATAAAAATTTTAAATAAATAATGAATTGATTTATTATATATAAATGGGTATACATCAAGTGATTTTGCCTTTCTGATGCTGTCTTTTTCAACATCGTTTTTTCAAATAAAAAAAGCGGAAACTACTAGTTCAATTTTGATCTTGTTACTAACCGATTAGAAAGTAAATTTTTGTGAAATCTCGTTTATACTAAAAGTAATATCTCTTTATTAAATGAAAAACTAATGAATTATTGGTAGCTTAAAATCAGTGCCACAGTTTAAAATGTGACAAATATTTGTAAACTTAAAAAGTGTATAATCTATATTGTGTTTGATAGATTATTGGCGAATTCCATTTTTTTAGAAAAATTAATTTATTTATTAGATTATAAATTATAAATTTATGTCAAATGGAACTCTATATCTAAGAAATAAAAAAATTTAAAAATAAAATATGAAGTCAATAGGAATATAGTTCAACTATCGTAAATTTATATTATCAATTTTAGAGGTCGTGATAAAAATTAAAATTTAAAATTTATGGACTAAATTTATGATTTTAAAACTTCGTGACAAAATGACACAAAGTTTCGAGTTTAGCAATTAAATTTGCAATGGTTAAATTAAACTATTATAAACTCTTATCTTACCTTCCAGGTTTGATGATGCCACTAATGTCGTTCAAAATTGTTAGTGGATATCTTTTGCATTTCATAATTCTCAAACTCATAAGTATATTCTGCATAAACAGTAAATTAATCAGAGAAAGCATATACTAGAAAAAATAAAAGGCTAAATTCTAAAAAATGTCCTTAAAACTTTATATTTTTTATAAAAAAATGTTCATGAAGTTTTAAAAGTATCAAAAATACTTTAAACTTTTAAAATGAGTTAAAAAAAATATCTTTACCGTAGAAATTGTTAAAGTTTTATTTCAAAAATATTCATAGACTTTCAAAAGTTTCAAAAATACTTTTGACTTAATAAAAGTTTTAAAAATACCTCTACCATTAGTATTTGAATGGAAGCCGTCAATTCCTCGTGAGAAAAATAACTTTAAAAATTAGAATAAAAAGTTTAAAAAATGCTAATGGTGATTAATTTATTTGAAATTCTCTTCAGTTCAAAAGAATCAATGTGAAAACAAATTATATAAATATCCTCAATTTTTCACATAGATAGTCTGATATTTATGTTACCTGTTCAATTCTTAGCTTACACCAAATTTCTTAACAACCAAAATAAAAACATAAATTTTAAGGTAAAACATAAAATCCTTCAAAATTTCACAAAATTCCAAAATAAAACTCTCCTCTTAAAATATACCATAATGATAAATAGGCAAATAAAAAAAGTATTTGGTTATTAACACACAAATAATTTTGTTAAAGTATGCAAGTCTCAAAATTATTTGGTATTTTATTTTAGATAAACAAGTGTCAAATAGTTAACAAAAAGGGGAGTAAGAGTGTATTGAAGAAGGGAGGGGAGAAAAAATGGAAAATAGAGAGGTAAGACGATATTAACTGTTTCTGTTCATTTAACAAGGGTTTTTAATGTTTTAAAGTTTAAGGGTATTTTTAAAAGTTCAGGGGTATTTTTGAAACAAATCTTTAATGATTTTCATCCAAAACTAGCGGTAAAAATATTTTTGAACTCATTTGGAAGTTTAGAAGTATTTTGAAAATTTTGAAACTTTAGGAGTATTTTTACATTTTTTATAATCTAACCAAAATAAAATACAAATTGATATACATATTTATTCAGCCGGTGTCCAAAGATTAAAGAAAATTGGTTAAAAAAAAAGGGAAAAGAAAAGAACCGTACCTCAATTGCGTCGTGTGAATAATTTATTAAAGTAGGCAAAGTTCTGGAACCGATTTGGACATCGGCTGAAACCGTCAAATTCTGAAATCTAACTTCAATCTTCGGAATCACCACTCCAGCTCTACGGTGGAAAGAGGAAACATGTTACAAAAGACTAGTCGTCAGTAACAAAACTTGATCGAATGATTAAATTTCATATCCCAACATGTTGTTTAAGAAAAAAGAAAGAGAAAAAACGACGAAACAAAACAAAAAATAATATCACCCAAATACCATTTAGAACATTTTGAAGTCTAAAGTTAATATGTGTGAATTATAAATCTCTATATGAGACGAGCGCTATAAAGATGATTTCTCGATAAGAGGAGGAGGACAGAGTTTATAGGAAAAACAGACGCACACCTCTATCCAATTAAAAGCTGCCATATGGCAAGGTAGAGGAAAAGCATGGACACAAACTTATTGCTTTCAATGGTGAATACAAACTTCAAATTGGATAAGTCAAACACCCCTCAAGTAGTTAGGATATGAATATTGATGGGACTAGTAGTCAGTAAAAGTATGAATTTAATAAATGATTTGAAGAGGAGTTTTCTGATATTGATTGGGCTAGTAGTTAGTAAAAGTATGAATTTAAAAAATGACTTGAAGAGGGGTTTTTTTAACACCAAAATATTATATGGTGAGGCTGATCAAAATAAGGTTTTAACACCTTAATATAGACTCCCAATTGGTCATCAAACTTAAATTTAGTATTGAACATTAGTGTCGTTATGATCAAACTCTATATTGTATATAAATTATTTTATGTTAAATAAAAATTTAAGAAAATAACTTTTCTAACATGTTATTATTAGATCATACGATCTAATCCAATTAATATAGATTTCTATTTATTAAGTCTTTAGACGATGTAATTAATATCAAATAAGCTTGAGTTTTTGGTCCAGGGATAATTTACATATGTATGGACAGAAGATTTGCTAACTTGAAGAAAACTGAAACTGACAAGCAGCTCAAATAGAAAATAATAAGAATAAAAAAGAACGATTCATCTCCGCTTCAAAACTGAACGTCAAGTAAGGCGCTAAAAACCTATCGCAAATGCGCGAATCATGTTCATCAATTAGGTTTTCAATTACCACGAATTTATGAGGCTTTTTCTAATCTCACAAGCGATCATGAGAGATAATCAACAAAAATAAAAACTAATGAAATTAACCATCTAATAAAAAGTTGATTATAATCAGAAAGAATAATATCAACAATAACGATTCTCACCTATCGAGACGCTCTTTAATTCCAGAAAGCAACTTGAAATTATCTTGATCATCAGTCGCCAATGCCTTCTTGACAACAAGTTCTCGTTTATTCTTATCGAGTTTCCGGACGTCAATCGTTTCGGTTGTGATAGCTCCATCGCTATCGGAGGAAGAGATTTCCGACGGAGATCGCGTCAACAATGCGAAGTTAGATTGTTTCTGAGACGGTAATCTCTCAATCGCCGCCCATAAAAGCTCCCGCTCGTCATTCGCTACTACTTCGGCATTGGACGGCCGAGAAAACGACGGATCGATCGCATTGATCTCCAATTCGAAATACTCGCTTCCATTGGAAGCCGCCATTGCTGAAACAAAGCACAGCGGGAAGAAGAGGAGGAACTGAAAAATATGGCGTAGTGATAAAGTTAAAATAAAATGTTAAAACGCTATTTAGTTCAAATCTTCGCGGATCTTTGTGGAAGAGATAAAGTGAAGGACGACGAAGAGTTTGTTGCAAATGCCGCGAATTAAGAAGCTCATGAAATTACGCAATTACCCCTTCGTGCAAGCTTTTTTGCGTTGTCAGCCATCCACTAGTTGACACGTGTAATTAGTAACACAGCAAATTTCTCCTGCCCGTGTTAGGAAGATTTTTCTTTTCTTTTCTTTTTTCGAAAAGTAAATATTGGAGATGTTTTAGGAAATTGTGATATATTGTTTTTCGGAAAATAACAAAATGACGTTTACGTGTAAATGTATTAAAAGCTATCTTTTCATATTTAAATTACATTTAACAATTTTTAATATTTAGTATAAAATAATCAATTTATTTTATTTTTGCATAGGATGATCAATTTAATTTTTATTTGATTTTTTCATATCACTTAGATTTGTTCGATATACATTCAATGATTTTTCTTAATCTAAAATTATTTTTAGTTACATTTAATGATTCTTTTCAACATTTTTAATTTGAAATTTCTCCCTAACAATTCATCATAATTGCTAACGCTCACTTGTTAACTATTTTGTTTTTTAAAACTAAGCTTATGAACATTACTTTCACCTTCGGATTTCTTCATCTATTTTTTACTTTAAAAAACCAAGTCAAATTTTGAGAACTAAAAAAAATAAAAAAGTTGTCTTTGTTTTTTTGAATTTGGCTAAGAATTCACCCATTGTAGAAATGTAAATCATTATAAGAAATGTGGATCAAATATGCTTAATTTGCAAAAACAAAAACAAAAAACCAACTGTTACCAAACGAGACCTAAAACATTGGTATGGAGTTAAATATAAAACATTTATTTTCAAAATTGTAATTAAACTGAAAATAAAATTTTGTCTTCTAATTGTTTTTTAAGTACAATAGGTAGGGGTATACATGGATTAAGTTGGATTATTGGATTTTTTAGGACAAACTCAAGAATTCAGGTCAACTTACACCCCGAATAATTTGAAGATTATCTCTTACCCAACCTTTAAAATTTTGAGTTTGGTTGAGTTATCATTTTTTTTTTATTAATTTAAAATACTAACATTTATTAGCAACACATGTCTAATAACTAAAATCTCATAAAACTCAAATGTTAATATCAAATATTCATGATATTTATTAGAAACTTTAAACAAACACAAACATTCCTAGAATATTAACATTAAAAATTCACAAATTCAATGGTCCTAAAAGTAATATATATTTTCTTATTAATATATATGTAATTCAAGTTGGGTTGGTCAACCGGAAAAAAAAAAGTATTCAACCCGAAATCCAACCTAACCCGAAAACAATAGAAAAAATTAAGCTCAACCCAATGACTCTTATAGTTTGGGTTGGATAGTACCAAGTTGTTCGGGTTGTCGAGTCATTTGAACACCCCTAACAATAAGGATAATGGCCCAGATTCAAACCATAAACTTCTTGGTTACTAACATATTTATATGTTGGTTGAGCTATGCTCGCTTTGATACATAATGTACTTGTTATAGGTGTATATAACATTGATTTTATTGTGTTTACACATTTTCCACTGAAAAAGAAGTACATGCAATCAAAATAACCGGAGTGTTGATGAACAAAATGATACTAATAATGTGGTCAACATAGAGATAAGAGAGAAAGAAGTAATACACAATATGTTAACCCAGTTTGGTATAATTTTACCTACATCTGGGGGGCTCAGAGCCCAATTAAAAAGAAGATAACAATATTCAAAAGGTTTACACAAAAGTTCACTTATCTGATAGAACTACTATCAAGTAATATAGTAAACCTTAGATAGGTATTTAGTTTTGGACTCCCCCTAAACTTGATATCACCAAGATCTTCTAACAACTAAGGGTCCCTTTGAGTCAGAAGCTTTTATCTTGTTTGATCTTGCATGTTTAGGCTCCATTTAAACTCAATGCTTCTTTTCAAGAATCTTACACAGTCTATAAGAAAATCGGCAGCGTTTCTTTCTTCTTTTTTCTGCAATAGCCACACACATTTGTTCTTAATCTGTCGATAAAAAACTAACTTTTCTTCTGTTTTTAAAACTTTTTTTTTATAACAACTTCTAAAAGGAAGAGACAGACAAGGTAATCAACATCAATATCAAAATGGTAAGCAGATGAAACATTTCAAATGTAAAATTAGATGGTCTAACTCGAGGTCAACTGGAAAGGATACATCCTTAAAATAAAAGAAAATTTGCGTCCCAATAAAATAATAACAAGCTCCCTCTTTAACATAAACATTTTCTTTTATTGGCAATCATGTGATATCAAGAGGAGCAAGAAGCCAAATAAAAATAATTGCAGACCAACCAATAACACAATAATTTTCAAACCAACCAACAAAACAAACCAAACTCGTACACCAAACCAAAAAATCGAGTCGACCAAAACAAACCAACAAAATAGTATATCAATACACAAACCAAACCCCAGAACCTCCCCCTTGATTGCCATAAGAACAAAATTAAATATGTGTAAATGAAGGAGGACATGAAGTAGATGGAGCATCATTCGGAGGCAAAAACAAACTCAGCAATTGAACTAGAGTATCTATAAATGCCCGATGATCAGTAAAAGAACAAATGATGCTACTCAAAGTCCGTGATACAAAGGTAAGCACTTGTAAAATACGAGTTCCAAGGTCTGTAGGAATTAAGAGACCACCTTTAGGAGCACGAAGATCATTAGACACATGTATGTCATCAGACTTGGGTAGACGAAGTTCTGGATAATATCAGGCACATGGGAGCCTTGAAACAGTTTGTAGCTTAAATTGATACACTTGGCAACACGATTAGAAGCATCGAATGAAGTAAGAATGGTGGGGCATTCAGTAAAAATTATACCACACAAAAGACGTGGGAAGAAAATAGGTAGCTTGATAACGAAGGATTCAACATGACATAACACTTGATTGCAGAAAAAAAAAACACTGAAATTAAACTGAGAACCTGTTCCAAGCTGATAAAGCAGGTTGGAAAAAGTAGAAGATAGCCTAGAACCATGTATGGACAGACACCAATTTGTTATACCGATTTTATGGAAAATAGCATATTTGACACTCAATGTGGCAGCAGAGAGTTGACCAAATGAAGGCCAACAAGTGTAGGTTCCTCTAATTAACTCAGACACCAAGGTTTCAGTCGAAGGGTGTGGAGCACCAAGAGTAGGACTATCATTATGATCAAGAAAATCATCGATAACTTCAGGAGATATAGTAAAACAGACACCTTTAACATGCACTTTTCTGTATCTAGAACTACTAGGATCATCAAATGAATTTGGAAGATTAACGAAGAACTCATGGATAAGCTGAGGATAAAACGGCCCAAGCTAAGTAGTTATCTTCATTAAACTGGGTTGATTGATAAGTTCCATGATGGCCATACAGGACCAAGTCTTGTCAGATATAGTCTGTTCATCAGCAATCCTTCTTCGAACAACATACTTCCATTTTTTAACATTCTCTTCATAGTGGAAGGAAACACCATCAATGGGAACTGAAGGAACATTCAGAGGAATCTTTCTCTAACTAGTTCTAGTAGTCACTCTTTTAGGGGCCATAATAACATCCACTATATCTGAAGACGAGTGAGAGTGAGCACTATATACATGATCAGAAGGTTTTTCTAAAGGAGGAAGAAGTCTCAAGTGTGTTCTGGATGAGGGACCAGGACTTTATGATGATGTGACCGTCTTCTTCTTTTTATGCTTGTTCAATTCAGTAAGCACAACATGATTATTAGAAGAATCAGAAGAAATTTCTTTGTCAAACCACATGCTGACCAACATTAACGTTAGGGTTTTGGGAAGCATATTCTCCAAGGTGAGAAGCACCACCTACATTTTCATCAATAGGAACGGTACCGATGTCAATAGGGACAGAATCATTATGCTCAACATTTTCATCAGTAGAAACAGAGTCATCATTTCACTTACTTTCGAATCATGAACAAGTTGGGAGATCATAACAAAAGAGCTACCAATGACAAAAGAAACATCAACAATATCTTGAGCAATAATTTGTTCAACCTCACTAAGAGAGATATTCACACTTGAGTCAACAGCAGAGAAAAAAGCATACTAGGATTCTTAGCAACAATGTCAGACCCAAACAACACATGCAAAACGGAAGAACTAGGACAATGCTCAGAAAAACAGTCGGTCATAGATTCACATTTAAAGAACCATTAACATCATCAGAAGAAGGAAAATCATGACAGCCAACATATGGCATGATAGCAAAAGGATCAATTTCAACAATTTCTATAGGATCAGTGTAAACCCCTGAACTTGTGTTACTAGTTAATTAAGCTTGAGTTCTCTTAATTGTGTTTGAAGATGTGTATTAAGACTAATGCAGAAGTAAGCTAGGTTTGTAATGAATGATGCGTTTGAAATGTTAAGAGAGGGAAAATTTTCTAAGTGTTACGAGTATATGCATTCAGGTTGTAAACATAATCAACGCATGGAGAGTTTGAGAAGTTTAGACAATGACAAGCTGAAAAAAGGGGCAAGAAATTGTGCTAAGTATGGAATGTTGAGTTCTCGGATGAGGAATGAAAAAGTTAACACTTAGAGAAAATAGAAGACTCCATGCGTTGAAGCTATGAGGTGCCATGCAGCTAGCTCTGTTGGACTATGCGGCCAGAGGTCCAGGACGTTATGGCTAAGTACAACAATGCGATATGAAGGAAATATTTGACCAACCTTGTATATGTTGGGATTGGTGTCCTAATTCTTCTGGAGTCTCGTAGTTTGTAAATAGTTTTGTACACATTGTTATTAATAAAATATGTGTTATTTTATTTGCACTTACTCATATCCGATAAACTAAGATCCATGGTCATTTCATGTAAACTTAAGCATGTATGTGAGATATAAAAGAGGATCATACCTTAAGTAATAACCAAAATGGTCTGTAGTATAAAGATAAAGGAGGGATACTTTATCCTAGTGACACTATGGATACGACCCACTTTGTAGATGTTTACAAGATTTGTAAACTGCTACAAATGGTCTGATCCTGATCATTCATGTGGAGACATGCAAGCGGGGGTGTCCTATACAAAGAGTTTGTATAAGACCAGACCACGAGATGATTAGTCTCTTTATATAACACGGTTGATAATTGAGACTTACATTTCACTAAAACAACCATAGGTGACATGACCTTAATCCTGAGTGTTTTAGGAACTCCTACCTATGAGGGCGGTCCTTTGATTAGTATGGATGACAGTGGCTAGATTGCCAACTCAATAAGCCTACCATTTTTGGGATTTTTCTGACTGGGGAGCTGTGAACTCAATTACACAAAACAGAATTCACTTCTTCTCTGAAGTAGGGGAAGTAGACGAAATTCACTCCTTCCCCAAAGTAGGGGTAAGTAGATAGATTGCTGTCTTAAGGGTTGATTTCAAGTCTTGAACATAGTGGCCACACCCTTTCTTTGGAAGAGAGGACTCAGTCATAGTAGGACTATGACTTATTGTTCATTAGAGGAATCAGTGGTACTTAAGGAGTTAGATGTAACTACAGGAGCAAAACAGTAAATTAGCACAGCTATAGTTACGAGCGATTTATGAAGGGTTATTGCACTGTTGATTGGTTATATGGATACAGAAATATATCTGTAGTGAGAGAAGTGCAACTGTCAGGCTTTAGTGGAGTGCCCGATAGTTAACGGATGGTGGATCTCGTTGGAGTTCAAGCTACAGGTCCATAAGGTCCCCTTGGTAGCTCAATGGGTTCAAGTTGATAATCAGATTTTGGGGTTAGTTTGAAGTGTCCAAATTAACATGATGAAATTCAATTATATGTGATATAATTGGTGTGATGTATTAGATACATTATTTGGAGGAATTAATGTAAATATGATTTACATTAAGTACCATAAAATAGAAAAAAAAAACTATCGTTTATACGTTTCATATGATGAAATATTAAAACTATAGGTTATAAATATAATATGATAAGTTAGTTATCATATTTATTTATAATATACTAATTATATGAAAATTAATTCTTTTTCTTTAATAACAGATTGAGTGGGAGGTTATTGGAAGTTTTATGGTAAACATGAGATAAAAGCAAAATTGTTTTCTAAATTTAGAAGTTGATCCATTCAGAAAGTACTCACGAAAATAGGCTATCAAGTAAAAATTGTTTTTACTAAGAGATAGCCGTTGAGAGAATAAATGATCGCTTAGAGTTGACTATATGATAGTTACTCAACTGGTCGTTGCTACACGATCGAGTAGCAAAGTCTATGTGATAGGCTTTATTTATTAAATGATCGAGTACGTTGTCTATGCGATAGACAGTGTTTATATCTCCCACTTACTTGATCGTCTATTCGATCATAGAGCTCCTCTATTCCTCAAGCCAAGATCATACAGAGCCCACAACTCATGGATTCTCACACCGGAAATACCAAGGTAACACTTGCGGTGGTGTGCTTACTCAGTTTGTGAATCGAGTTGGACTCGATTGGGTTCGAGGAGCATTCAAATGATCGTTGTGTTCATGGTCGTGTTGTTTCAGTCGTTGCGTTCTTATGTGGCTATTGGACGCATTAGAGACTGATCGAGGGATACTTGAAGAATGGTTCTTCAAAGGTACGCATACTCTATTCCTTGAAACGTCTTATAGCATGCTGTAATTTCTGTTGGTGCATGACCTGTTAGTTTCAATTAGATTGTAATTGTTTGTGCCCATTTGGATGGAATTTGGAACAATCCACTTTCGCTAATCATGGAAATCCTCTGGTTTGATTTCCTTCAATTGGTATCAGAGCCAGGTTGTTCTCATATTCCAAATACCATTTCTGTATTGAACTTTTTTTTTATAGTTATGGTGGGTTTTAAGTTTTTTGCATTGCATTGAAGAGTTAAATACGTTTGTAGATGTGTTGATGGATGTTTATAGGATGGTTGCCTCTATTTAAAGCTTTCTTTAAAATTGAAAAGTGTTAATTTGTATGGGCTCCTGCATTTTTTGGGCATAATTAACAAGCAATCAAGTCTGTATTCAAAGTGTTTGAAGTTGTTTAAGTCGTTCGTGATGAAGTTTTGAAGCATGGAGATGCAGTTTTCATCGAGGAAGAAGACCAAAGGTTGGTCGTATCGTGTAGCCCAAGGTAAACGATTGTTGAGATTTGGTTAAACGATCGTGTAGAAAAGTTCTGCGCAATTGTGTAGTATTTATTAAACGATCGTTTAGCTAATGCTAAACAATGGGGTAAAGAGTTTACTCTATCGTGTAGTGTTGGTTGCTCGATCGCGTGGACGCTGGAGATAAACAATCGCATAGAGTTTTTTGACACTCATCGTTTAATAAAAGGCGCGCGTACTAAACGATCGTGTAGTTCAGCATGTTTCATCACATAGTCACTGACTACACGATCACTCAGTATTTAATGCTTGCTCAATGATAGTTTAGACGATTATGCTTCACTGCATCGTTGTCATTTACTTGATCGTTTAAGGCTTGTGTTGCACGTTGTGCGTTGGACGATCGTGTGGCCTTCATGCTTCATTGCATAGTCAAAGGTACACGATCGTTGCTAAATGATTGTTTATGTTCATACAACGTCGCTAAACGATTGAGTAAAGAGTTTACTCTATCATGTAGGCGATCACAAGGATTTGTTACACGATCAAAGGGACGTGTTTCTTCGCTCGGACGGTTCAAGACCCGATTCACCTGTTTGAACCGATTGATTCATTGTTATTTGTAATAGTTAGCTTTGTTTTTAAGGATTTGAGGCTAATTATCCCAGTTCATCAACTTTTATTTAATATACATGAAATATATGTTTGTTTATATGCCATAGTGTATGACATATAGATTTAAAACGCACCTTAGGTTATGTATTTTATTCATGCATCATATATTATAAGTGTTATAATATAGTCAATGACATGATGAAATTACAAGAAAGCATGCACATGCATCATGAAATATAAGAGTTATATTTATGCATACATTAAGCATATTCATGCATCATCTTTATATTATAAGTACAAGGGTGTATAGAAACATGTATGCTTAGTTTGTTGCTTTGTTATATAAGGGTTATATAAAAGTAGCAATGAATGAACAATGCATGGAGTCCTCCCACTGCCACAGCTGAGATGACGTGCCCGGTGCCTACTCGCATCATCATCTCACCAGCCTCCAGCTGTCGCCAAGTTCTAATCCCCTAAAAAGAAGAACAAACATGGTTAGTGGCGCCCGAATCAATTATTCAGGCAGAATCATCATTCTCTACTAAACAAGTTTCAAGAACAAGTAAATCACATTTACCTTTATCGACCTTGGCCTTAGCTTTGGTTGCTTTCTTCTCTTTCAGATACCAAGAACAGTTTCTCTTCTGATGTCTATCTTGGTTGCAGTGGAAATACTTTCCCTTAGCAACCTGTGGACGCCTCCTCGGGGCGACAGGCGGTGGATTAGCAGGTGCCTTCCCTTTTCCCTTACCACCCTTCTTTTTCTTCCTCTTTGCAGAGTTGGAAGTAGAAGGTGCAGACTTCGTTCCTGAGGTCGAACCTCTATGGAACGTCCTGGAGGATGAAGCAACATTTGCCTCACCTTTATTCCTCTCCTTACTTTTCAGTAAAGATTGGTAGGTCTGCAACTCGTTGAGGAGAGTTGTAAGGTTATATTTCACTTTGCTAAGAATCACATTGCTAACAAAGTGCATGAAGCTCGGGCAAACAATGCAGGATTATGCTAACCTGGCTACCTTCATCGATGGTAGACCCATTCAACTCTACCACATTAAAGTGTACCATCATGTTAAGCACATGTTCACGAACAGAGGTACATTCTTCCATTTTGGAGTTGAATATATATTTAAGAGCCTCATGCATAAGCTGTTCAGACGATTGTCCAAACATCCCCTATAGGGATTCCATGATCTCACGCGCTGAGACCATAGGCTCATTTTTCTTAGACAAGACTTCAGAAAGACTTGCCAAGATGTAGGCTCGGGCCTTCTCATTCGCCCTTGTCCATTGCTCTTATGCTTTCTGAACATTTCGAGCGGCATTAGAAGCTAAAATAGGAGGACAAGTGTAACAACCCAAGTATGTGCATAAATTACAAGCTAATTTTTTTTTTATTTTGTAAGACTTGTTAGAGAAGACCGATTTTAGATTTAATACATAAGGTTAAAAGTTGGTCCATAGATATCCTGAATAATTGAAAAATAAAATCTTAATTAAACAAATATCTAAACAAGTAAATATCTAAGAAATAAATAAAGATGACATAGAAAGATTTTTCAGAAGAAAAATCGAGTAAGTTTTTAAAGCAAAATAAATTATTATATGACTATGTCGGTTAAGTAAAGAAATAAATTAAAGGAAATAGAAATATATATACCAACATATATATGTATGTCGGTTAAAGTAAATAATAGTAAGTAAATAATAATAACAATAATAATAATAATAAATAAATAAATAATATGTAGAAAGTTTAAGATAATAATGATACATTTTTTTTTTTAAAAAAAGAGATAAATATAAAACAAGATAAACATTAAAAAAAAGAAAAGAAAAGAAAAGAAAAGAAAAGAAAAGAAAGAGATAAATATAAAAGTAGATAAATATTAAGAAAAAGATAAAAAAAATATAAATATAAAAGAAGATAAACATTAAAAAAAAAAAAGATAAAAGAAGATAAATATAAAAGAAGATAAACATAATGAAAAAAAAGAAGAAAGAAAGAAAGAAAGAAAAAGATAAACATTAAAAATAAAAGAAAAACAAAAAAAATAGATAAACATAAATAAACAAATAAATAAATATAAAAGAGATAAATATAAAATAAGATAAACAAACAAATAAATAAATATAAAACAAGATATATATACATATATATATATAAGGAGATCGGAAAAACTTTCTTATAAATAGGAAAGTGGCACACTTTGTTAACAAAAAAAAACAAAAAAACAAAAGAAAAAAAAATCAAAAGTATTTCAAGATCAAACCATAAGGAACAATTAGGATTTCAGTAAAGGTAAGTAGTTTATCTCATCTTCTCTTTAAGTGTTTTATGGTAGTGTACCTTTGATATGTTGCTTTATTATATTCTTATTGCTATTTTGCATTACATGTTTAAAACTCGTTTCTCTACAAGGGATTCCATGCATTATATTTGTTCACGATTATATTAAGATCAAGTTTTAATTAGGATTCCATGCATGTATGGTTGCATCCCTCTAGGCCCAATCTTACGTTATGTTTATGCTAGGGACTAGTAAGGTATGTATGGTTGCACCCCTCTAGTCCAACTTTACGTTTATGCTAATGGTTGATGTTGGATGCGACTCTGGCCCTACTGACTGCATGACCCGCTAATCATCAGATGGGTTAGTTTTCGCTTAAGTCCTCATCTTCCTACCAGGGCGGAGGAACTTACGTTGGAAGCATAACCGACCACGTCATGTTATTATAAGTTTATGTTTTGGGTCCCAATCATTTGTTTTCATGGAATGTTGCATGTGACTATGCATTTGGTCACTACCTTAAGTGAGAACTACTTGCTGGGTATATTATATACTCATCCTATTTTACAGATTTTGTAGGTAAGGACACAGCGTAGGTGGTATGATTGGACGTCGCTCAAGGGGCCACCCATCAAACTTACTATTTTTGTCATATAGGAATTTTGTTCCACTACGCTAATATTTAAGGATCCTAGTGTTTTGTAAAATAAAATTTTGTATATTTTTGCTACTTAATTAATAAAATTTTAGATATGTTTTTTTATTTTATTTTTTTTATCAAAACGCATCCCATGATAAAAAATCTAAGTATGCATGTCGTAGCGGTCGGACCTTATTATGTAAGGACCCGGTCGTTATAACAAGCCACCGTGAGACCGAACATGAGATCCTCGATGATCAGGATCTCATGATCATGTGTTTTCAAGTTGCGAAATTATCGCCAGTAAGTTTTTCAGTGCTTAGCAATGCCAATGTGGTTGTTGTCATTTTGAAAACGTTACTGAAAAATACGAACAAAACTTTATTAGATTTTGCTAAACCATTTTTAAACCAATCAGTTTTGCAAAACAGTTTCAAGTACCCTAAGATATAGACTTCTATTTTGCAATGATGCCCTAGTGAGGCAGGACAAACGTCATTAGTGGGGTGATTAGTTGCCCATTCGCTAGGATGAAACATTTTCAACCATTAGGCAGAACCAACTCTTAGAACTGAACCTAACAACCATCATTTTTCGTCCAGAACTGTTAACCTTTAACAATTCTGCGTAAGTGTGACCCCTCGCTTTCGGTGTCAAAGTCCCGCCCTAATGAGCCCACCGTAGGGAAGAAGCGGATTAGAACAAAAGACTAATTTACCTTATCCTCTTATAGGAGATCAAATAAAGAAATGTGCAAAACTTCCATCCTTTAGAGGGGACACTCCCAGGGTGCCTCAAGGCTATGCATAGTAACTTTATTCAACCTAAGGAGAGAGACCGAGGGATATGTTGTCGCACTTCCCGCTTCCACTTACTATGAACACACTCTCCATTCACCTTGATATTGACCTAACCAAACACCATCCGTTTGGGGGACATGCCAAAGGTGCTGCGAGACCGAGGGTAGATCTCACGGTGTGGACTATTTAAGAGAAACATGAAAGGTTTAAGTGAAGCATCTTATGCCCCAAGTACCTCCCACTGAATGTTCTACCTAGGGTTCATTAACGTAGACAATCCGGCTACTGATTTTAGTCTAAGTCATCTTTTTAAACTTTGCTCATAAACAACGTTTGTCTATGAAATATGAACAAGTTCAAGTAGTCACATTTAAACACTTTAATGGACT
The DNA here is from genome assembly GCF_027475165.1 of Benincasa hispida. Taxonomy (NCBI): domain Eukaryota; kingdom Viridiplantae; phylum Streptophyta; class Magnoliopsida; order Cucurbitales; family Cucurbitaceae; genus Benincasa; species Benincasa hispida. Next base: position 15,505,172 of record NC_143487.1, on the reverse strand, counting down.
GTCCTTAACTTACATGCATGCATCAAATCTATCTAATTCACCTTTCCAGGTAGGTTCCCAGGTAGGGGTGTTACGTTTCCGTCAACTTAAATACCCCAGTTTAGACAGAACCCGCCTTAGACAAAAGGTCCCTTATAGATAGATTTGCTACACTTTAACCTTTTATTAACCAATTTAATTCTATTAAATTGATTAAAAGATTAAAGCCTTAGGGTTGCTAATCGTATTAGAACCGTGATCTTAGGTTTATGTTATCCAAGTTTTAAACACTTTAAAATCATGAATTAAACCTAAGTGAGCATGCATGTCTTTCTTATTTCTTTTAGTTCTAATTTCTCTTTAACTTTTAAAAAGAAACAACTAAAACCATTGCGCACAACGAGGAATTTATAACAATTATAAAGTAACATGTGTGTCATGCTTCATGCAATTTCCGATCATTACTATATATAACTTTTATATAACGCATAACAACCAAGCAAACATTCTATCATTCACCCTTATACTATAACAATTATAATATAAAGATGATGCATGTCAATGCTTTTTATGCATGCATAAATGTAACTCTTATATTATATGATGCATGAGCATGCTCTTACATAATTAAATCATGCTTCTCTAAATTATAACAATTACAATAAAGAGATGATGCATGACCATTGCATAACCTAAGGTATGGTCATATTTACCTAATGCATCACAAGTCTAATTCTTTTGAAAAGTTCAAAGAATATAAGACTGAGGTTGAGAACCAGTTAGGTAAAACAATCTAGACACTACGATCAGATCGAAATGGGGAGTTCATGGACTTAAGATTCCTTAACTATATGATAGAACACGGAATCAAGTCACAACTCTTTGCACCTAATATGCCTCAGCAGAACGGTGTATCTGAAAGAAGAAACAGAACCTTGTTGGACATGGTTCACTCAATGATGAGCTTTGCTGAGTTACCTGATTCTTTTTGGGGACATGCACTAGAGATTGCTGTCTATATTTTGAATAACGTTCTCTCTAAAAGTATTTTAAAAACACCTTATGAGCTATGGAAATGGCGTAAAGGCAGTTTACGTCACTTTAGGATTTGGGAATGCCCGATACACGTGTTGGTGAAAAATCCTAAAAAATTGGAATGCCGTTCAAAACTATGCCTATTTGTAGGTTATTCAAAAGAAACAAAATGTGGTCTATTTTACGATCCTCAAGAGAATAAGGTATTTGTATGGACAAATGCCACATTCTTAGAGGAAGACCACATAAGAAGTCATCAACCTCGCAGTAGACTAGTATTGAATGAAATTTCCAAAGACACTACAGATAAAGCTAGTTCATATACTAAAGTAGTAGATAAAACTAGTATATCTGGTCAGTCACATCCTTCTCAAGAGTTGAGAATTCCTCGACGTAGTGGGAGAGTTGTTCATCAGCCTGACCGTTACTTGGGTTTAACAGAAACACAAGTCGTCATACCTGATGACGGCATAGAGGATCCATCGAACTATAAATAGGCGATAAAAGATATGGACCATGATAAGTGGGTCAAAGCCATGGACCTCGAAATGGAGTCTATGTACTTCAATTCTGTCTGGAAACTTGTAGATCAACCAAATGATGTAAAACCAATTGGTTGTAAATGGATCTACAAGAGAAAATGAGACCAAGCTGGTAAAGTACAAATTTTTAAGGCACAAATTGTGGCAAAGGATTATACCCAAAGAGAGGGAGTGGACTATGAAGAAACTTTCTCTCCTGTTTCCATGCTTAAGTCGATTAGAATACTCTTATCCATTGCCACCTTTTATGACTATGAAATTTGGCAGATGGATGTCAAGACAGCCTTTTTAAACGACGATCTTGAAGAGAGTATCTATATGGCTCAACCAGAGGGGTTTATTGCACAACTAGAGGGGTTTATTGCACAGGGTCAAGAACAAAAGGTTTGTAAGCTTCAAAAATCCATTTATGGGTTGAAACAAGCTTTTAGATCTTGGAATATAAGATTTGATACTGCGATCAAATCTTATGGCTTAGAACAGAATGTTGACGAGCCTTGTGTTTACAAGAAGATCGTCAATTCTACTATAGCGTTCTTAGTTTTATATGTTGACAATATTCTACTCATTGGGAATGAAGTAGGTTACCTAACTGACATCAAGAAATGGCTAGCAACGCAGTTCCAAATGAAATATTTAGGAAATGCGCAGTATGTTCTCGGGATTCAAATTATTTGAAACCGCAAGAACAGAACACTAGCCATGTCTCAAGTAACTTATATAGACAAAATGTTGTCTAGGTATAAGATGAAAAATTCCAAAAGAGGTCTGTTACCTTACAGATATGGAATTCATTTGTCAAAGGATCAATGTCCTAAAACACCTCAAGAGGTTGAGGATATGAGACGCATTTCCTATGCTTCCGCAGTAAGGAGCCTGATGTATGCAATGTTATGTACTAGACCTAACATATGCTACACAGTAGGGATATTTAGTAGGTATCAGTCCAATCCTGGATATGATCATTAGACTGCCGTTAAAAATATCCTCAAGTATCCTAGGAGAACGAAGAACTACATGCTCGTGTATGGTACTAAGGATTTGATCCTTACTAGATACACTGACTCTGATTTTCAAATTGATAAAGATGCTAGAAAGTCTACATCTGGATCAATGTTCACTCTTAACGGAGGAGTAGTAGTGTGGAAAACCGTAAAACAAACCTGTATTGCGGACTCCATAATGGAAGCTGAATACGTAGCTACTTGTAAAGTAGCAAAGGAAGCAGTATGGTTGAGGAAATTCTTGACAGATTTGGAAATCGTTCCAAATATGCGTCTGCCTATCATCCTATATTGTGATAATAATGGTGCAGTTGCAAATTTAAGAGAACCAAGAAGCCACAAGCGCGGCAAGCATATTGAGCACAAATACCATCTGATCCGAGACATTATACATCGTGGAGATGTTGTAGTGACCCAAATATCTTCTGAACAAAACATTGTTGATCCTTTTACAAAGGTCCTCACGGCTAAAGTGTTTGAAGGTTACCTACAGAGTCTAGGTCTACGAAGTTTGTAAACTAAGACAAGTGGGAGAACTTTTGGGTATATGCCCTAGTTTATTGTATTCATATGTTTATTGTACTCATATGTTTCTCACTTAAATTCAACATTGTGATACTCCACTAGGAGTTTTAGTCCAAGTGGGAGTTTGTTGGATTTTATGTCCTAAAACTCGTAGTTTGTAAATTAATAAACATATTCTGTTTTGTTTTTCGATAAAGTTGTTATTGAAATTGTAATCTTGAATCCAATAAACTAAGGTCCTGAGGCTATTTAATGTAGTTTGAACTTTATGTAGTGACATAAATGTGGATCAAGTTCAAATATATAGCCAAAATGGTCTATAGTATATGAATAAGGTTGGGCGCCTTATTCTGGGGACACTATGGATGCGGCTCACTTTGTAGTTAGTATAAACGATGTGATCCTGAATCGTTCATATAGAGATATGTGAGTGGGGGCATTCTATGCAAAGAGTTTGCATAAGACTGAACCATAAAATAGTCATTTTTTACGTTCTAAAATGTCATTTTATGTATAAAACTGACTATTTCGTTAATTGATGACCTAGGTAACTTAATCTTAATCCTGAGCTAACTATGAACTCCTGTTCACTCGGAATTATCCTTAATCTGCATAGGTGAGGGCAGCTCATCATCGCTGGCCCAATAAGCCTCCCATTTCAGGGGTAAGATCGGTGGATAGTTGGGAACATAGGGTACAAGATGGAATTCACTCCTACCCGTTATAAGGATAGTAGATAGGTAGTTCCCTTTAGTACTGAATCCAAGTCTTGAACAAGGGGCCCCACCCTCTCCTTAGCCTGAGAGGGGTTCGGTTTATAGGTTGGACTTTAAACCAATTGTTCACTACAGGATCAGTGGAACTTAAGGAATAAAATGTAGTCTTGGGGGTAAAACGGTTTTTATGACCCAGCCGAGATTACGAACAACCTGTGAAGGATTAGCTTATTGATTATGGTTATATCAAATGGACAGAAATATATCTACAGTGGGGGGAGTGCAACAACGGGACTTTAGTGGAATGACCCGTTAATTAACAAATATTGATTAATTCGGTTAAAGAGTTTTACCGATTAATCTCGGATTGTTGGAGCCCATGATCTGTAGGTCCATTAAATTCCCCTACTAGCTCATATGGAATAAACTTAGAACAATGTAATAGAATAATTCGAATTGATCGAATTAGGTGAAGAGAAAGAAACCGACAAGTATATGTGATATAGTAGTCGGTTTTTCAGTTTAGAGATACAATTTTAATATTTAAATGTGATTTAAATATCAAGAATATGAATACGTTCATATTCGAAAGCTCGGAAATAATGGAAATAGTCAAAGATGTAAAAAGTCAAAGAGTTGACTTTTTGACTTTGAAAAGTCAAACTTTGACCGACCTTATATTCAAATGTGATATGAATTTTGAGAAAATGAATGTGGATTCATGCTCGGGAGGTCAAAATCAGTCAAAACAGAAAAAATCATAAAAAAAGTCAAAATGTTGACTTTTTGGTCAAAGTTTGACTTCGACAAAATGATTATTTTGCCCTTTGACTAAAGTTTGTGGGAAAATCCAAACTTTTGTTGGATAATTCCACTAACAAAATAGTGGGCTAGGTATTGGCTTATAGTGGAGACATTAAGCCTACTTAGATAGTGGATTCTAGGTGTTGGGTTTTTATGGATTTGTTACATGTAAATGTTACATGGTTTTTTCTATAAAATGGGCTTTCATTTATGAATTAAAGACTTTTGCCATTTTTTGCAAAAAGTTAGTTTTCAAAATTGGGCTGAGAAATTAAAAACCCAACCCATAAAATCTCCATCTTTTTTCATCTCTTTCTCTCTCTCGGTTTTCTTCATCCATCGGGTCCCACAACCCGGTTTTGAATCCAGAAGATAGTAGGTCAACTCTAGTGGTGGTTCGAAAGAGTTCAGGTCGAGATTCAGCGAGGAAAAACGGTTTTCGGGAGCTTCAAAGTTAATTTTAATTTACTGTTTTTTTCCTTCAAATTGCATGCTAATTTTCTTTAAATTAAAAGCAATTAGAGTGTAATTAAGTTCTTATTCCGCTACGTATGTCTCGTGTTCCATCAGATTTAAAATGAAAACTATTTTCATTTTAATTCATCAGTTACAATAACCGACTTTGCCCCACTAACCCACGAAAAAACGTGATTTTTTGGTTAATTATCATATAATTAACCAACTAAAATATTAATAAATATAATCATATTATATTTTTAACCTATAGTTTGATATCACATATCTACTATAGTATTTTCTCCTGTACTTAATACAAATCATATTTATATCTAATTTCCTCCAAAATAATGTATCTCATACATTTAGCCAATTATATCATATATAATTAACCAGTCTAATTATATATATAATCGAACTCCCAAACACTGGTTCTCGACTTTATCCAAACTACCCAAGGGACCTAATGAACCTGTGGCTCAAAGCTCCAACGGTCCGTGAATAGTTGACTAAACTCTTTAGCCATGAGATCCACCATCCGTTAACTATCAGACATTCCACTAAAGACCAACAGCTGAACTCTTCTTACCACAAATATATTTCTGTGTCCATCGGATATAACCAATCATGAGTACGATGACCCTTCACAAAAGCTCGTATGTACAACTAGGCTAAATTACCGTTTTGCCCTTGTAGTTACATCTCACTCCTTAAGCACCAGTGATTCCTCTACTGAATAATACAATATAGTCCAATTATGTGTAAACACCTCTCGAGCCAAGAGAAGGTGTGTGGCACCACATCGTTCAAGCCCTGGAATCAGTCCTTAAGGGAGCTATCTATCTACTTACCCCTGCCTCGAGGAAGGAGTGAATTCCATTTTGTGTAGCTGAGTTCCCAGCTTCCAAATTAGACAAATCCCCAAAATGGTAGGTTTGAATCGGCGACCTGGCCACTCGCACTCATACAAATTAAAGGACTGCCCTCAATGGTAGGAGTTCCCAATTCACTCAGGATTGAGGTCATGTTACCTATGGTCATCCTAGTGAAGTGAAGTCTCTGTCATGAACAGTGTTATATAATGAGACGTTAACACTTTGTGGTTAGTTCTTATACACTCTTTGTATAGAATGCCCCCGCTTGCATGTCCCCAACACGAATGATCAGGATCAAACCATCTGTGACAAGTCACAACACTTGTGACCATTCCACAAAGCGGGCCGCGTCCGTAGCATTACCAAGATAAGGTTTCCCTCTTTTATTCATATACTACATACCATTTTGATTATCACTCAAGACATGATCCACTTGTATGTCACCACATACATGCTTGAGTCACATATAGATAACCAGGGATTTTATGTTTATTGGTTTATGGTAAAGTAAATAAAACAAGCAACTCAGCAAAATACAAGATGTGAAGTAAATACCATATATTATACAACACAAGCGTTCGTACAAACTATTTACAAACTACAGGACACGAGACTTTAGGGCATCAACCTCAACAGTTTTTACAAGAAATAAGTTCAAGAAATATCACCTTTGAAGAACTTTTCTTCACGAATCCCTCGAACAGTCATGAACCTCTTGAAGACCTTCTACAACGAAACCCCGAACTGAAACCAGACACAACCACAATGGAGTCCTTGGTATTCTCGGGGTTGATAACCTAGGAGTGGTGGGCTCTGACTATTTTGGTTTGAGGGATAAGTTTTGGTGGAGGAAGAAGAAGATTGAGAAAGCTTCCACACAAAAACACAAAAGACAGAACACTTCTGTAACTTTCTCAATCGTCCAATAAGTTCAACGTTTGTATCGAGAAAATGAAAAAATATATATTTTTCTTTTTAATCCTCTTTCCATAATAAGCATAACCACCCACTAAAGTAGGTGGAGAGAAAAGATGAGAAATGGAGTTTTAACTCTCTTCCTTATTATTCAAATAATAATAATAATAATATAAATAAATATGATAACTAACTTATCATATTATATTTATATTAAATTATATGTTATATCAAATATAACAAATAACCTATAGTTTTAATATTGTCTCACATACAATATAAACTATAGTTTCTTTTCTCTATTTTATGACATTTAATATA